>NC_091954.1:70803769-71013525 GCF_031021105.1 Erythrolamprus reginae | reverse complement strand
CCCCCAGGCTCTTTATATTTTATGTTTGGTATGTATGTGTTGTCTGGTTTTAATATGATAGGGTTTTATATATTTCTTTTTTAATATTAGATTTGTTTCACTATAATATTGTTTTTATCATTATTGTGAGCTGCCCCGAGTCTTCGAAGAGGGGCAGCATACAAATCTAATAAATTATTATTATTATCATCATCATGTGATCACCTTTTGTGGCCTTCTAACAAAGTCAATGGACTTGTCGAGGACTATGTGTATATCAAGCGGCCAGTGATTGGCTAAAACCTGTCTGTAAGCACAGACTGTGGGCATTCAGCTCTCTGAGTTCTGTGCTCCCAAACATCCAGATATGTCTGTGTTTACTTCTATAGTAATCCACAATGATATCAAAATAATGTGTGTTGGCATTAAACATGCAGCACCTTTATGCACTTGCTTCCTGGCATCTGATTCAAAGACATAAGATGTGGCGTTTGCATGACGATATTGTGATACATCTTTCACAATTTGCCTGCTTTCTCTCTGCAAGAGGATTATGCATGTTCATAGCATTTTGATGCTATAATGTCCAAATAAATTTGCAAAAAACACCTGGATCAGCTTTTAACTGGATTAAGAAGGGGTAGGAGATGGGAAAGCCGATCGTTTTGGGAGTTCCTATCATTTCTAATTAAGTTGAGTTGTAAGGGGTTTCTACCTGGCGGAAGAAAAGAACATTAACAATAACACAGTAATTTCATTACATTGTGTAAAGATGGAGTATTTTAGATGTTTATTGAATTGTGGAAATGATGACATACACAGTTATATCAGCACAATGATGTTTAATTACTTTGGGGATGACTGAGGACATAGCTGGATATCTTTGTGTCATAGATAGGTGGATGTGAAGTTAAGCCCCAAGACTCATTTACCCACAGTACATCTCACTAGTCCAGGGGTAGGAAAAGTTGGATCTTCTATGACTTTTGGATTTCAACTCCCAGAATTCCTGAGCCAATCTCAGGAATTTTGGGAGTTGAAGTCCACATGTCATAGAAGAGTCAACTTTGCCTACCCCTGCACTAGTCCATTGATCTACATTATGGTTTGTAGAGAAAGTGGTGGTTATTAAAAACTAGCAAATTAGCACCTTTTTTTGTAGAAATATGGCAGCTTCATCTATTAAAAATTGTACATTTAATAGTGCTGAGATCAGTTATCACAGAAATGCTAAAAGATAACTCAATTAAAAGCAGCTCTTTCCTTAGCAGACTTATCTATAAATGATGATCTCAAGGTGTATAAATAAAGAATGTCAGTTTAGGGCAAACAGCTGCATAAAAATAATACATTTGTACATTGTCTTGGTATAATTTGAGTATATATTTTAAAATATTTTGAGATTATTTTAAAATTAGGTTAACACTGAGTTAACTGTCTTTATTGGTGGTCATGGTCAGGATCTATGTAATTTCACATATATTGAACACCCTTTTCTTATTTTATCAGGCGAAATCAGAACTACATGAATATTCTTCGTTTTATGTCCATGGGAGGCAAGAATTTGAGTCCATTTAACATCACTCATCGTTTCACTCATTTCTTCTGGCTGGGAGATCTGAATTATCGCTTAGAGTTACTCCCAACGGTTAGAGAATCATTTTGCTTCCCTGTGAATTTATCACACTTAGTATTTAGTATTTATTGAGTCCAAGGAACAGGGCAGCATAGAAATGTAATAAATAAATAATAAATAAATTTGTGAAGTTATTTTAAAGTGTTAAGAATATATATACATTAATTATATATATATATATACAGTAATACCTCGTCTTACGAACTTAATTGGTTCCGGGACGAGGTTCGTAAGGTGAAAAGTTCGTAAGATGAAACAATGTTTCCCATAGGAATCAATGGAAAAGCGAATAATGCTTGCAAGCTCATTAGGAAAATCCAAAACATTAAGGCTTTAAAAAAAAAAAGCGGCGGGCAGATGAAGCTGAGGTGAATGGAGTGGGGGGAGGGACAGCGAGAGGTGGCAGTCCCAAGAAGCAAGGCGAAAAGAGCCTCTCTTGAGCTCATGAGTCCCTGCCTCCCATTTTTGTCCCCCCCACTCTGCTCATCTCCCCCATACTTTCCTCCTCTCTTGAGCTCCATGAGTCCCTGCCTCCCATTTTTGTCCCCCCACTCTGCTCATTTCCCCCATACCTTTCTCCTCTCTTGAGCTCCATGAGTCTTTGCCTCTCATTTTTGTCCCCCCACTCTGCTCATTTCCCCCATACCTTTCTCCTCTCTTGAGCTCCATGAGTCCCTGCCTCCCATTTTTGTCCCCCTACTGTGCTCATCTCCCCCACACCTTTCTCCTCTCTTGAGCTCCATGAGTCTTTGCCTCCCATTTTTGTCCCCCCACTCTGCTCATTTCCCCCATACCTTTCTCCTCTCTTGAGCTCCATGAGTCTTTATCTCTCATTTTTGTCCCCCCACTCTGCTCATTTCCCCCATACCTTTCTCCTCTCTTGAGCTCCATGAGTCTTTGCCTCCCATTTTTGTCCCCCCACTCTGCTCATTTCCCCCATACCTTTCTCCTCTCTTGAGCTCCATGAGTCTTTATCTCTCATTTTTGTCCCCCCACTCTGCTCATTTCCCCCATACCTTTCTCCTCTCTTGAGCTCCATGAGTCTTTGCCTCTCATTTTTGTCCCCCCACTCTGCTCATTTCCCCCATACCTTTCTCCTCTCTTGAGCTCCATGAGTCCCTGCCTCCCATTTTTGTCCCCCTACTGTGCTCATCTCCCCCATACCTTTCTCCTCTCTTGAGCTCCATGAGTCTTTGCCTCCCATTTTTGTCCCCCCACTCTGCTCATTTCCCCCATACCTTTCTCCTCTCTTGAGCTCCATGAGTCTTTGCCTCCCATTTTTGTCCCCCCACTCTGCTCATTTCCCCCATACCTTTCTCCTCTCTTGAGCTCCATGAGTCTTTGCCTCCCATTTTTGTCCCCCCACTCTGCTCATTTCCCCCATACCTTTCTCCTCTCTTGAGCTCCATGAGTCCCTGCCTCCCATTTTTGTCCCCCCACTCTGCTCATTTCCCCCATACCTTTCTCCTCTCTTGAGCTCCATGAGTCTTTGCCTCCCATTTTTGTCCCCCCACTCTGCTCATTTCCCCCATACCTTTCTCCTCTCTTGAGCTCCATGAGTCTTTGCCTCCCATTTTTGTCCCCCCACTCTGCTCATTTCCCCCATACCTTTCTCCTCTCTTGAGCTCCATGAGTCTTTATCTCTCATTTTTGTCCCCCCACTCTGCTCATTTCCCCCATACCTTTTTCCTCTCTTGAGCTCCATGAGTCTTTGCCTCCCATTTTTGTCTCCCCCACTCTGCTCATCTCCCTCACACCTTTCTCCTCTCTTGAATTCCATGAGTCTTTGCCTCCAGTGTTTGTCCCCCACACTCTGCTCATTTCCCCCATGCAGTTTGGAAGGGAGGGGTTTGTCGCTGGGATTCAAAGCAGCACTGGCAAAAATGAAGGGAATCCCAGCACTTTAGCTGGCAACAGAAGTTCGGAGGCGGGGATTCCCAGGGAAATCCCAGCGCTTCAGGGCATCCCTGCGGCGGCGGCTCGGGTTCGTAAGGTAAAAATAGTTTGGAAGAAGAGGCAAAAAAGTCTTAAACACCGGGTTCGTATCACAAAAGGTTTGTATGAAGAGGGGTTCATAAGACAAGGTATTAGTGTATATATATGACATTACCTTTTTAATCCTTACTATATAACTGATTTGAAAATTAAACTTCTATTAACTCCTCAGATATTGCAAATAAAACTCCGAGACTGAGAAAGTTCATAGTTGAAATGAAATTTGAACCAGACATTTCCTTGTTCATAAATGTACTCTTATGAATCATATGGGAATGTACACTTATACTAATTGCAAATGTTGTCACTAGATTATTCCTACAAATATCTTGTTTTGCCCAATATCTTGTTTTGTTTGTTTTATTTGTGCAAAATAAAAGCTTTCCTGAATAGTAGTTAGGTTACATCACTTTTGGTTTTGAGCAGAAGTTAAATTTGCACTATATTAATTGGCAAACTCTTTTATGAAAAAAAAGACTATTGGAGTTAAAAAACAATAAAATACAGAATATTACAAAAGAAATGTTTGCAAAAGATAAAAGAAAGAAAAAGAAGAATTAAAAGTGTAAAAAGAAAGGAAAAATATATTGTTTAAATTATGAAGACTTGTGATTTCTTTTTTAAAAAAATTAATTAATTTTTTATACATACACAAACATTACAATGACAACAAAACAAAACAAAATAAAACAAACATTTGGGAAATTGCTTTCCCTACTCATTTAGAATTTTCAATTGTACTTCTTTTTAAAGAAGAATTTTCCATAGAAAATTAATGGTGGACCTGTATCAAGTACGATATTTGATTATTCACATTTTGACAATGGCAAGGATAGTATATGCTCAACAGTGGAAATCCGATAAAATACCAGAAGTGCTGATAATTTAAAAGGTGATGAATTGTGCAGAGATGGACATGCTATCAAAAAAGCTAGAAGGGAAAGAAGACTCAGAATATTATAAAATACAGTAGTCCCTCGCTATACCGCGCTTCACCTACTGCGGCTTCACTTCATCACGGGTTTCTGAGGAAGTCGATCGGCAGGTTTTTTTTAAAAAAAAAATCTAAAATTGTAAATACTGTATTTAAATACTGTATCTAAAATAAATACTGTGTGGGAAGGGTTTATAAACACTTAAAACAATGAAAACTTACCAAACAATTACAATATAAATACTTAAATAAGTACTATCAGTCGATAAATTCCCCATCGCGGATTTCACCTATTGCGGCCAGGTCTGGAACGTAACACCAGCGATAGGTGAGGGACTACTGGTATGGGAAAATTTTTATAATTGGCTAGAGGAAAGAAATAAAATAAATAAAAGTTAAGGATAAATATCCAAAAATGCAAAGCAGTACATTAATGTAATAATAATAATAATAATAATAATAATAATAATAATAATAATAATAAAAAGAGACTTGTGATTTCATGTTCTACATTTTATTTATTTTATTTTATTATTTATTACTTAGATTTTATGCCGCCCCTCTCCGAAGACTCGGGGCGGCTCACAACATGTAAAAACAAATCATAAGCAATCAGGCAAATTTAAAATATTTAAATATTTAAAAAACCCCATATGCTAACAGTCACACACACAGACATACCATGCATAAATTAAACGTGCCCAGGGGGAGATGTTTCAGTTCCCCCATGCCTGACGGCAAAGGTGGGTTTTAAGGAGTTTACGGAAGGCAGGAAGAGTAGGGGCAGTTCTAATCTCCGGGGGGAGTTGGTTCCAGAGGGCCGGGGCCGCCACAGAGAAGGCTCTTCCCCTGGGGCCCGCCAACCGACATTGTTTAGTTGACGGGACCCGGAGAAGGCCCACTCTGTGGGACCTAATCGGTCGCTGGGATTCGTGCGGCAGGAGGCGGTCTCGGAGATATTCTGGTCCGATGCCATGAAGGGCTTTAAAGGTCATAACCAACACTTTGAATTGTGACCGGAAATTGATCGGCAACCAATGCAGACTGCGGAGTGATGGTGAAACATGGGCATACCTAGGTAGGCCCATGACTGCTCTCGCAGCTGCATTTTGCACGATCTGAAGTTTCCGAACACTTTTCAAAGGTAGCCCCATGTAGAGAGCATTACAGTAGTCGAACCTCGAGGTGATGAGGGCATGAGTGACTGTGAGCAATGAGTCCCGGTCCAGATAGGGCCGCAACTGGTGCACCAGGCGAACCTGGGCAAACGCCCCCCTCGCCACAGCTGAAAGATGTTGTTCTAATGTGAGCTGTGGATCGAGGAGGACGCCCAAGTTGCGGACCCTCTCTGAGGGGGTCAATAATTCCCCCCCCAGGGTGATGGACGGACAGATGGGATTGTCCTTGGGAGGCAGAACCCACAGCCACTCCGTCTTATCCGGGTTGAGCTTGAGTCTGTTGACACCCATCCAGACACCCATTTTCAAGTGTGATAACAGGGGGAAAGTTCTTTAGTACAGAACCCCAGATGTTATCCAACCTATGTTTTGGCATTTTCAATGAAGAAGTGTATACAACTCCTTACAGGGCATTCACTTCAAAGTATATACTCCATATACACATACATGGACAGTATCCTATCTATTCAATATCCCCAAGCTGCTATTGTTGTTATTGTTAGTACCAATATTATTATTACATTGTGCATGCTGTGTGGTTCCTAGCAATTTGGATGGTTTACAATTTATTAAACACTTTTAGAACAAGGAAACAACAAAAGCCAAAAAAAATAAAGATGATAGAAATTACATAAATAAACAGAAAGAATGAAAAAAAGGGGGGGGGGGCTTTAATCATTCCTCATTCAAAGTGAGTTGAAAATACAAGAGCATAAATATTGACTTCAACCCCAACTGTATAACTGATTCATAACATAGACAAAAAAAAAAGCCTCAATCCATCTTCCTTTGTTGGACTTCTGAGCTGTTAATATAAACAGGACAGATTGCTCAGAAGGAAAGTCACTGAAAAATGTTGATTTATTGAGCTGCTTACATCATCCATGTCAAAAAAGATTTGTACTGTGTTGCTGTTTCCATTCATGACATGGCCATCCCTGCCCCTAAATCATAGTGAATTTCTGAGCATCAGACCCTCCCAGGTCTTTCCCCCTGGTTACATTAGAGTTTATTCTGATTTAACAATGGCATGGGATTCTGTCCTATAAAGTATATGTTCTGGTTTTAGCTACAAGCAGATACAGAAGATTTCAGTAGAAATCAGAGCCACAATGCTTTGAGACAGCTTTGTTTTGTTCTTAAAAAAAAAACCCTTTCCCTTCATTCTGCTCTAATGTCTTCTTAACAATAAATTGGTTTAATTTACTGCCTTCAAATAAAAGAAATGAAGACAATGTTTCCTCATGGTATTAAATAGCACTAAAACATTTCCAGAATTCAAGTGTTAAGACTTAATATTATATAAAATTTTGTTTGACCCTGAACACATTTTTGTACTTACCGTAAATTAATTATATATAATAGAGCATTTATTAAACAAAACGTGCAAGAAACATGGGTTTATCGTTAATTATAACACTTGCCTTCATCTTAGGAAGCAGAAAATATTGTTCAGAAAATCAAACAGCAGCAGTATACAGAACTGCTTAATTTTGACCAACTCCTCATTGAAAAGAAGGATCAGAAGGTATTTCTGCAGTTAGGTAAGATTGTTACTAAATTCATTCATTCATTAAGCTTAGAGTCAAATATCCTGAAAAATTAGTTGATAAGAGAGAGAGAGAGAAGTGAAGGATTAATTGTTCCATTATTGTCATAGTAATTACTTGATATAAAAGATACCATCATGTAATGTAACTTACCACAGACTGATTTATGATTCATATTAAGCCATAGTTTCCCTTCTGAACCAAATTAGATGAATCATTGTAGAAATGTAAATTGAATTATGCTTTATGTAATATATAAACCCAACATTTTGTCTCTCTCCTCTTTATGTAATGGCATAAAGAAAATAACTCTGCCGCGAGAGCTATCGTGGGGCTTCCTAGATTTGCCCACGTTTCGCCAACACTCTGCGGTCTGCATTGGTTGCTGATCAGTTTCCGGTCACAATTCAAAGTGTTGGTAATGATCTATAAAGCCCTACATGGCATCGGACCAGAATACCTGCAGGATCGCTTTCTGCCGCAAGAATCCCCGCAGCCAATCAGGTCCCACAGAGTTGGCCTTCTCCGGGTCCCGTCGACTAAACAATGCCGTTTGGTGGGACCCTGGGGAAGAGCCTTCTCTGTGGCAGCCCCAGCCCTCTGGAATCAACTCCCCCTGGAGATTCGAATTGCCCCCAATCTTTCCACCTTCCACAAGATGTTGAAGACCTATCTATGTCTCTAGGCATGGGGGGGACTAACTATCTCTTCCCCCACCACCACCTTTTTTTTAATGACTAATACATGAGAATGGTGTGATTGTGCAGTACCGATTGTTTTTAATATTTATGGGTTTTTAATTTAGCTTTTTTATCTAGTATTGGATTTGCATTCTGTATATTGTATTATTGTTGTTGTGAGCCACCCCGAGTCTTCAGAGAGGGGTGGCATACAAATCTAATAAATAATAATAATAATAATAATAACTACACATATGCTAAAAATTGCTATAAGGAGACAATTAGAATGATCTGTATGAGGTTGCTGTAGTGAGTTTTGATACCAAGTTAAAACAATAATCAGCCATCTGTTTATTTCAGAGGAGGAAGAAATAACATTTGCCCCAACCTATCGCTTTGAGAGAAACACCCGGGAGAATTATGTCTACACCAAGCAGAAAGCCACAGGGGTATGCCATAACTTCTAGCATATTGTAACATTTCAATTGATCACTGTTGCCAGGACCATTTTCTCTTTCAATAGACATTGCAATGAAGAAAATAAAATCAATGGCTTTTTGGCAACCTCCAGACAGAGTGATGTGTTCTTCATATTGAGTCGCCTTTTGTTTGCAGATGAAGTACAACTTGCCATCCTGGTGTGATCGAGTACTCTGGAAATCATATCCCTTGGTGCATGTGGTGTGCCAGTCTTATGGTGGGTAGATAACAGATTGAAAATAGCAGCAAAGCTGGCTTAAGCGGAAATGATTCAGAGCAGAATCTGTAGAATTGCCTTTCATTGCCAAGTTCTCAACAAGAGACATCCTATCTTTGATAAATGCTTTCTCCTTAAACTAAGATATGTGGGGAAAACAGAATGGGCTGTGAATAATTGTAAGAGATATACACCTTGCATACTTCCTTCCCCCAATGAAAATAAGTCAGAAAAGGTTTTCAGTTGTAGCAATTATTTCTAGGATATTATGTTTTCCTCGGTTAAAATTGTGAAGTAGCTGATGTCCAAATGAAATTATATTAAAAGCACAGTTAATGTCTGTGTGTCTATGTGTCTGTTTGAGAGGGAGAGAGGGGGAAGAGAGAGAGAGAGAGGGGAGAGAGAGAGGGGGGAGAGAGGGAGAGAGAGGGGAGAGAGAGAGAGAGGGAGAGGGAGGGGGAGAGAGAGAGAGAGAGGGAGAGATTATTTCTTTGGGAATTTTGATTCCAGGTCAGATCTGAAATTAGAATGTTATAGGTTATTCCTCATCAGCTCTTAATAACACACACACACAGTCGCAATTAAAACAGAACTGTAACATGGAATGCTAATATAAAATTTAAAAAGTATTGCAAAGAAGATAAATTAATTTAAGTCTAGTACTGAAATAACAAAAAAGACAACTCTAGGAAGATAATGCCAAAGAGAATACAGTGTTCCCTCGCTTTTCACGGGGGATGCGTTCTGAGACCGCCCGCGAAAGTCGAATTTCCGCGAAGTAGAGATGCAGAAGTAAATACACTATTTTTGGCTATGAACAGTATCACAAGCCTTCCCTTAACATTTTAAACCCCTAAATTTCAATTTTCCATTCCCTTAGCAACCATTTAGATTATTACTCACCATGTTTATTTATTAAAGTTTATTAAAAAAAATATTTATTAAAAGCAGACGAAAGTTTGGCGATGACATATGACGTCATCGGGTGGGAAAAACCGTGGTATAGGGAAAAAAACCAAGAAGTATTTTTTAATTAATATTTTTGAAAAACTGTGGTATAGACTTTTCGCGAAGTTCGAACCCGGGAAAATCGAGGGAACACTGTATGCTGTACCTTTGTCTCTTTTCAGCAAGGGGGGAATCCTAGGAAAGACAATACATGGAAAGGTTAATATTATTATTTTTCAAGCAACCTATTCCCAGTTACTGGAGGTCGTGGGAGTTATGTACTGGTTTATTTATTTATTTGATTTTTATGCCGCCCTTCTCCTTAGACTCAGGGCGGCTTACAACATGTTAGCAATAGCACTTTTTAACAGAGCCAGCATGTTGCCTCCACAATCCGGGTTATGTACTAGTTATTGAGGTTTTTTCTCTTTCTTTCCCTTGAAAATAGAAGCTTTGTTCTGTTAAGGATCAGTTAGGCCAAGTAATTATCATATTCTTTCCTTAATTGGAAAGTTGAGAATACAGACCCTTAACTATCTCTCCTATCATAGGATGCGCAACTGACATTATGACAAGCGATCATAGTCCTGTTTTTGCTACATTTGAAGTTGCTGTCACATCTCAGTTTGTTTCTAAGAATGGTGAGAATTTTCCCTCCTTTCTAAGTAAAAATGCAAATCTTTACACCATTGTTTTTATGTCTTCTACAATTTTGCAGAATGCTGTTATTGCCAACTTTAACATATGCCCTCTTTTCCCCAGATGATAAGTACACAGACTCTCTAGGACAGATTGAATTTCTCCATTGCAGTGCTGTCCTCAAGACAAAGTCACAGACGAAATTCTACATTGAATTTTACTCCAGCTGCCTAGAAAGTAAGTGCTAGTCTTCATATTGTTTTATGTTATCTATAGTGATGGACGAACTGAACCCGCACAATTCGGGTCCATACCGAATTTTGTGGTGTTCAGTATACCGAACACGAACACAAAATTTTTCCAAAGTTCGGGGTTGTGTTCGGCGTTCGGAGCTTTGACGTCACCGGCAGGTTGCTAAGGACACCAAGTTGATCACTTCCTGGATAAACATGTTTATTTTTACGTGAAAGGACCGCCCTTTGCTTGCAGTGCTGCTGTGGTGTCATTTTTCGTAAAAATAACAATATTTATTTTTACGTGAATACCTCCCTTTGAAGGAGCTGGGGAATCCCTCCCACAAAGAGATTCCAGGGGCGGAGCTTTGACGTCACCGGCAGGTTGCTAAGGACGCCAAGGTGATCACTTCCTGGATTCCATGGAATTCAGGAAGTGATCACCTTGGCGTCCTTAGCAACCTGCCAGTGATGTCATAGCTCTGCCCCCGGAATCTCTTAATGGGAGGTATTCCCCGTTTGGGTTCGAGTTTGGGTTCGGTTTGGGTTCGGCCGAATTTTGCGTAAAATTCGGCCGAACCTGCCGAACCCAAACACCGTTGGGTTTGCCCATCACTAGTTATTTATAAATTGCATTAAAGAGATTAATGGGAGAAATAAGGCTGTTCTAGATTATATCCCATTCACTGTTTTACTGAATATTTATATTGAGTATGAAATAATAAGCTACTCAAAAGCTTCTCCGTTTATCTTATTTATATTATCATTTCAAAGGCAAGAATCTTTGTTGCAGAAAATCTTTGGTCTTCGTTACTGTTTTTAGACAATATATTCTTATTTGTTTTGTTTTATTTTTACAAGCACTTTTTTATTTCCAAAAGGATATTATAATACAATTTTGCTTATAATATAGATCAAGGGATGAAAGTGAAAGATTTAATATAAACACCTTAACATGTAATGTACAAGCATATACGCAGAGAGAGAGAGAAAATGAAAGATAAAGGGAAAGAGAGGGAGGAAGGGGGTGAAGAGAGAGAAAACGCAATCCTATACAGTTTCTATTTGAAAGACATTATCTTTCATGTGGCATGTTTCCCAAGGACAAGATAGAAACCTCAGTTATATATGATATAAATGCAAAAAGTTAACCCTAGTCACAGATCTCTGGCTTTTGAGTATATTTGTGACCCATTTTAACCTACTTTTCTTCCATATTAGGTGAACCTCCTAAAAGACCCTTTCTTATTTTATAAATTGACCAAACCTTTGTGTTCACCAGTTTCCACATTAGCTCTTCAAATTTACATGTGCTGGAACATCTTCAGAACTGTTGTGAGAGGAACACATAAGAAACCATGTGTTTTGAGAAAAAAATGATTCATTCTAAATAGCTTCTATTTGATAGTTGTTCATAAATAATACAGTAATCCCTCGCTACTTCGCAGTTCATCTTTTGCGGATTCGCTACTTCATGGGTTTTCAAAGGGGGCTTAAATCCATTAAATCCATTGAAAATTCATAAAATTCTTCTATAGTACTACTGTACTCTATTAAAGAAACTGGTAGGATATCGCATGTAGTTCCAGATGAAAAACATTATAGAGTGACTGTTTAATGCAAAGGGTGGGTTTTAAAAGTCTAGATACTTGTTAAATACATAAAAAAATATCTTTCCCCTACTTCACGGAAATTTGTTTTTCACGGGTGGTCTTGGAATGCATCCCCCACGAAAAACGAGGGATCACTGTGTCACATACGTTATATTCACTTTACAGAGGTTATAAAAATCACTGTTTATGTATCTTTTATATCTTTGAAATCCAAAGTAATGGGCTGACGTTTAATGTCATTACAAATTTGCAACCTAATGGTAATTGTGATTTTGCAAGATCAAGAATTAATATATAAACACAAGATCGAATTATTGCTTGGCAATGATTCGATAAACATAAATATACATGATTAATCCTGAGCTATTTGTGTTTGAAACAATATATATCCAGAATGGGTTATTTAATAATGTGCTTTGTCAAAGGGCCAAACTACATTGCGGGGTGGGGTTGGGTGTTATCCCATTTCCATTATTTATATGGCATATAGTTCTGTAAACCACGTTCCACACAAAAAAGGCTGTACAGAGATTTGCATATATTTCTATGGAAACCATGTGTTAGGATCTTAAATTAGATTTTCAACTGTGCTATCTTGAGTGGCGTAGGAAGACCTGTCATATTTTTCCTTCTCTTCTCGTCCATGCAAGTACTGAGCTTCCTAATGATTTTCTTAACCGGAATAAAATATTGAGAAGACAACCAATAGGTTTGTGTGCAAATGCACTTTGTAAACACTCATTTAGGCTTATTAAATGAAAGTCACAAGTGCTTTCCATTCTGCTGTCCAGAAACAGGAATAATTATCAGTTTTCCTTTGCTGCCAAGTTTTGTTTATTAAAGTTTTTTTAAAAAGGTTTTGCAAATGTCTGTGGTATTGCTTGTGCTTTTTCAGCTGGCAACTGATTTTCTTTTCTAACACTTTTACAGGCTTTGTAAAGAGCCAAGAGGGAGAAAATGAGGAAGGAAACGAAGGGGAACTGGTGGTAAAATTTGTCGAAGCCCTTCCTAAGGTCGGTTGAGAGGTTTTGTTTGACTGTAGCTTACATAATAATTGATTTAATTCATATTTATTTATTTATTGGATTTGTATGCCGCCCCTCTCCGTATACTCAGGGCGGCTAACAACAGTAATAAAAAACAGCATGTAAATCCAATACTAAAACAACTAAAAAACCCTTATTGTAAAACCAAACATACATACAGACATACCATGCAGAAATTGTAAAGGCCTAGGGGGAAAGAATATCTCAGTTCCCCCATGCCTGATGGCAGAGGTGGGTTTTAAGGAGCTTACGAAAGACGAGGAGGGTGGGGGCAATTCTAATCTCCGGGGGGAGTTGGTTCCAGAGGGCCGGGGCCGCCACAGAGAAGGCTCTTCCCCTGGGCCCCGCCAAACGACATTGTCATATACAAGCAATGATGCAGATCAACCTATGGATTTTATTCCCATCTCAGACCAATATCAGATTCATTGTATTTCTTCAGATAGTTTCAATAAAAGAGAAAATATATACGAGTTAAATAAACATATAACATCAATATTAAATATAACAGTATTCTCTTATTATATGGAAAGAGTGCTGATGTCCATCTTTATATGCTTTCTCCTCCTTCATGAGATGGTACCAAACTCAGCAACCTATCAAACAGAATTGTTGCTACTTCTTATATAATTCTAAAGCCTTAATCTGCAAGTAATTTTCTTGCATAAAAATTATCTGGGGCACCTTGAATTGTTTACATCATAATGAGGGGTGATCCTGGGTTATGGATGTCTGCACAAAAAAATGTGGGCCAAGATTTCTGCCTTTTCCACACCACATGATCAGACCTCTTTCAATAAGAGATTTCTCTCACTTGTCATCCTATGAACAAACCATGACAATTATTTCTGCCATACAGTTAGCCAAAAACACTTCCATTTGTCTTGCTGTAAATTGTGGAGCGTTATCAGAAACTATAGCATCTGGGAGTCCATGGGAAGTGAAGAGTTTCCCCAGGGCTCTGATGGTTACACATGTGGTGGTGGATTTCATTATTATCACCTCTAACCACTATCAAGACTGATTTTGATTCTATGGGGCCTGCAAAATCGATGTGTAATCTCGACCAGGGTCTCCTGGGTGACTCCTACTCTGTTGGGGTTGTCCCGGGAGGGCTTACTCTGGATTCTTGGCATTCGTTGCACTGTTCTATTACTGAATCCAGCCCTGGCCACCACAAGTGACTCCTGGCTAATCCCTTCATTCTCACTATCCCACCTTCGTCGCCAGTGTTACTTCTGGAAGCATGGACAAACATGTTTTAGTCTTTAACTCATTTTATTGGGTTGACTGGAACGGGCCCCAAAGGGTTAACAAGTACAAGTGGTCTCAGTGCTTCAGAATGCTCCTTTAAAAAAGTTTTTCTCTTGTGGAGGCGCGGCTTGACAGCCGCTCAAATTTCCCAGCCGCATCTGGACCAATCCGCGGCCGGTATGCAAATAGGGTGTCTACGTACACAACACACCCCACACCTCTGTCCCATTCCCAGCCTCTGACTATTCTGGCTTTTCTGACAAGCTTCCCCTCTTATCCTGACACCAAAATGACATGATTTTTTGCCATGAATACAATCTGCATGAGGTCAGATGCTTGGCTATTGCAGAGTCTTCGGAGAGGGGCGGCATACAAATCTAATAAATTATTATTATTATTATTATTATTATTATTATTATTATTATTATTATCATCATCATCATCTGTCCTTCAGTATTTGAACTGGATTTTTCATAATGACTGTCAGATGGTACTTCATTTGTTGAGCACAAGCTTACCAGCTAGACAGAAAATGAATTTAAGCTGGTAAAGAGAGCTGGGTCCTGCATGATGCTCTTTTCATGACTTTTTGTGGAACATATCATGGTTATTTATGTCCTTTAGTAATAGTGGGCCATTGTTTTAACCACTCCATTCTGTCTTTGGCCACATGTTCTACCATGATGAGAATGACTGCTATAAAACTTAGATCAATCATAATTCCATGTTTCTGATAAGTTTTCCCAAGTTGAACCTCATTAAATACTTTAGATCAGAACTGCTATCCTTTGAGGCTGTATCTGGAGGATATTAGTTTGGAAAGAAGTAAAATAGAGTAGAAGAAAGGTTTTTTAGAATCTTGCTTCAAATCCTCCAATTAAATGAACACATGGGTGAAAAAATTGCTTGAAAGAACATGTTGAAATGAAATTCAAGCTGGCGTCCTCAACAAGATTTCCAGTTAAGCACTGCCAAATATATCTAAGAAGTCTAGATAATTTCCAGATTCCAACATTAAAATGTGAATTTCTTTCCTTCAGTTCAACAAGATGTTCTGAATGATGGACACCCATTTCCATTTCAGGCTCTTTCAGCTGTGACATTGAACTAATTCAACAAGCTATACTCTATACTTCTAAATTCCCAGCATTCATTATCGTGTTTCCTGCAAAATAAGACCCCGTTTTATATTTTTTTTCAACCCTGAAATAAGTATTTGACCTTATTGTCATGCACTCAAAAGCCTGATTGGGTTTATTATCAGGGGCTATCTTATTTTGGGGGAAACAGGGTAGTTCTTTCATTTTAGGTGAACTATATAAGCAAGTGCAACTAACTAAATTTGGAAAAATACATCCCTGAAGGTAAGGATCCAAGAGTAGTTTTCAAGTATGTATGTACTTCTGCCTATATAATTTAGTATAACAGAAAATTAGACAAATCATCAAGAGCAAAAATACACATTTTGCACATATTTGACCAGGGGGGAAAAACTTGAAATCCAGAATCTACCTCAATTTATGTACAATGCATATAAGAGAGCAACCCCCTTTCTAAGAGGTCTGCCCCCCCCCTTTCTAAGATGTTTGTAAGGGGCGTGCATAAGCGCACCACTGTGCCTACCGTCCCTGTCCTATTCTTCTTTTGATACTTTTTATCATTACTTATCTAATGTTTTATTTGTACAAATTATCACCCTATAATTGTTTGACTAAATAAATAAATAAATAAATAAACAAACAAACAAACAAACAAACAAACTTAAGTGTAGACATTTCATCGAAATAGATACTGTACTGTTTACTAGTATTAGATTTCATAAATATATTTATTCCTCTAGTTTTATTGAATTCTTGAGTTTTCTTTGCAGCTAACTCCAATTATTTCAGACCCGGAATATCTGCTAGACCAACACATTTTGATTTGCATTAAATCTTCAGACAGTGATGAATCCTATGGTAAGATTTTAAGCAAACATATACTAATACCCCATATCATCTCAGATAAGTGACTGTTTAGTCTCTTCTTAAAAACCTCCACTGATGAAGCACCTACAACTTCTGAAGGCAAGCTTTTCTACTGGTTAATTGTCCTCACTGTTAGGAAGTTTCTCCTTAATTCCAGGTTGCTTTTCTCCTTGATTAGTTTCCATCCATTGTTTCTTGTCTTGCCTTCTGGTTCTTTGGAAAATAAGTTGATGTTCTTTGTGGTAGCTCCTCAAATACTGGAATACTCCTACCATGTAATCCATAGGCCTCTCGTTAACCTAGCCCAAGGGGAGGCAAAGTTGGCTCTTCTATGACATGTGGACCTCAACTCCCAGAATTCCTGTGCTAGCATGATTGGCCCCGGAATTCTGGGAGTTGAAGTCCACAAGTCATAGAAGAACCAACTTTGCCTACCCTTGACCTAGCCCATTGTTAACCTCTTGCTGTCTGGACTGGAATTTCTATGCAAGTCTACTCTTTGAGTCTTAAGAAAGAATGTATATGATTGCAGATATATTCCTGATTGATTACTTATGTGTGAGCAAAACAACAACAACATTTGCCCCTGGCTTTCTGATAGAAATCAAGCCTTTTACTGTTCTCTAGGTGAAGGCTGCATCGCCCTTCGAAGTGGAGCTGCAGAATCCGAAGTCCCTATTCAAACTCTGTTAACACACCACGGAGAAAAGACAGGGATCTTCCAAGGTCAATTCAAGCTGCAGACATCCCAAGGGAAACAGAGAGAAAAATTATATGGTAAGTCAGTACTCCAGCCCAGCCATACTTTTGGCAAAGAAGGGCAATTGAGTCTGAAAGAGACGTTTTTGTTTTTCTAGTAGCTAAAACCAGCCAAAAATGGTTATGTAAGAGAGTGGGATATATATGACTTGTTTTATAAACTAGTGTTGTTCCATTCCAGACTCCCTCTATGGTGCTGGGCAACTGACCTGGGCTCGTTTAACACATATGCCTACTGTGTTTCCCCGAAAATAAGACACTGTCTTATATTAATTTTTGCTCCAAAAGTTGTGCTACGTCTTATTTTCGGGGGGTGCCTTATATTTCTCAAATAAGACCAATTCACAGGCAGAAAAGCTGATACCCCCAAAGAAAGTGTACCATACGGTACACTGATTACGGTACGGTACCTGTCAGTATGGCACCCACACACACAAACGACGGCACTTATATGGTACAACAGTATACTCCTGCTATTGCAGCTTCCGGCCACCAGAGGAACTACAGTCTACGCACTGTAGTGGAGACTGTAATGGTCGTGAGGCAGCAGCAGACTGTATCTGCTGTACTGGATGGGACAAAGTGATGGAAGGGGCCAGCAGGGGATGCCACATTATTACGGTACCGCTATAAACGGCTTTGAATGGTACCGTTTTTCCACCGTACCGTATGTAAACTTGACTACGCCTTATTTTCGGGGGGTGCTTTATATTAGCAAATTCTGCAAAACCTCTGACATGCCTTACTTTTGGGGTACGTCTTATTTTCGGGGAAACAGGGTAGTTCAAGATATGAACTTGGCTGCACCAGAAAACTAAGCTGTCACGTGCAATTTATGGGGAAAGACTCATAAACGTTTGTGAAAGGTTGTTGGCATGTAATATGGATCAAGGAAAAGATGTTCAATAAACTGGTGGAAGGAAATGGGTTATTCACCTCCTTAGAAGTAATCTGTGTAGAGCTTAGGTATGGATGAAGCTTGTCAGAGTGGTGGCATCAGCGTTGTGTCCTCATTCCATAAAGACTGACTAAATATGGGAAAGGAAGGAATTCGAATGCTTGTAAAGTTCATGCCATTAAAACAAGCATTTTTAGCAATAAAACCATTTCTCTTTATCAAAACAATGACCTTGGATACATAGAAATGTACAGGATCTAGTTTTAGCCTTCCCTGCCTGCTTCCAAACAAATGAGAGAAAGGGAGCCCTCTGGCTGACTCTCTGTAATATACTGTATGTTTCAATTATGACATTATGGACAGAAAAAGATCTGAATACTTAGAAAAATGTTAAATAAAGTTTGAATTATGAAATACTTTACATGGCTATATAATTGAAGTTTAGGTATGGGAGCAGCATTATATGATAGAAATAAAGTATGTATGAAAATAAATACAATGCACAGTGAACAAGTCAACATTGAGCAGGAGGGAAGAGACGTTCTGTAATATCCCCTTCACTGTCCAGTGCATTCTGGATAAATACACAAGCCATACTTGCTTGTGATCAGGGGTTAGATATATACAGTACTGGTTAAAGATGAGAAAAATATCATGCTTTTAATGCAAATTGTACCATGTGGTTAACTGAAATCCTTAATGATTTGTACTGAATGTTTGCATTTCAATTGGAATAAGTATCTGAATTAATGAAATGAAGATTATTGCAATTAATAGGGAATACACAGTGCATGACTATAAGATGCACATACATGGCCAAAAAAAGAGAGAGGAAGTAGATGAATTTGTGCAGTTTAATAGAATATTTACAGTAACTTAAGATTTATTTATTTTATTTTTATTTATTTTGTCCAATACACAATGAGGGTTTTAGTGGGTATATATCTATATACACATAGTAAAATACATGATGAAAGTTATAGAGGAGATACTCATAGTAAAATATATCTAAGAAATAATAGAAATGAAGGTATAGTAATAGAACATATCAATGAAAGAATAGAAGAAGAGATATAGGAATAGAAGAAAGGTATAGGAGATATAGGAGAGCAATAGGACAGGGGACGGAAGGCACTCTAGTGCACTTGTACTCACCCCTTACTGACCTCTTAGGAATCTGGATAGGTCAACCGTAGATAATCTAAGGGTAAAGTGTTGGGGTTTGGGGTTGACACTATGGAGTCCGGTAATGAGTTCCAAGCTTCGACAACTCGGTTACTGAAGTCATATTTTTTACAGTCATGTTTGGAGCGGTTAATATTAAGTTGAAATTTTTTTAAAACATGCAAAAAAGTGGTGGGAAGCCAGTGGCAGTAGATAGTATGTTGCAATGAAAGAAGTGAAAATGGCTGTGTATAAGAGCATATTCCTTTGTGAGTGGTGTAAGAACCTAGTGATGAAGGCACTTGACTCCCACTCAGAAGCTTGAGAATTCAATCCTAGGTACCAGCAGATATTTCTCTCTCAGGACACGAACTATCTGCTTCAAATTACATGTAGGCGTCAGGAAGAACATCCAGCCAATAAACACGCAACTTCAGTCAATCGCCCCAACTCTATCCGGTAAAAAGGGGGGGGAAAACGTGTTTTTTTTTCTAACATTGTGACATACAGTAGATGGTGGATATGCTACAAAGAAACATACAAGTATATTGAATGCAGTCAAAAGTATATCAGCTGAATGTGTATGTGTTAAAAGATGATGAAATAAAAATACAAATAAAAATACAAATGTACCAACACAACGTTAGGTTATTTAGTGATGATTATAGCATTATAAATGGATAAAGAAGCACTGATATTTCATTTGGGTCTATTTGCCTTCAGATTTTGTGAAAATCGAACGAGATGAAACTGCTGGACAAAAATCAATCAGAGGCTTGAGCTGTATCGACCATGCAAAAGAATGGGAACAAATCAACAAGTAGGTTGAAGACAACTAATTGTCTATATGCAAACGTGATTGATAGACTACAGTTATATTGCACTAGTAGGGAGGGCGAAACTTTTTTGGTTCGTGTGCCAAAAGGGGGGGAGCACGGGGGGTGACGTGTGCATGCCGACACTCATAATTCCATGCAGCCCCCATGCGTGGGCAGGTGTGACCTCCCCCCTGCTCCCAGCATGCAATGACACACCTGTTTTTTGCTCTCCCCAGGCTTCAGAGCCTTTCTAGGAGCCTGGGAAGGGCAAAAATGGCCTTCCCCACCCCACCTCTGGAGGCCCTCCAAAGGCAGAAAATGGCCCATTTCCCAACTTTCAGTTAAAAAGGAAATCTCATTTCTTTGCTCTTTGCAAGCTCCAGAGCCTTCTAAGAGCCTGGGAAGGGAGAAAATGTCCTTCCCATCTCCTCAGAGTACTCTGGAGACTAGAAATGCCCCGTTTCAAGTTGAGAAACAGGCTATTTCTGGCCTCTGGGGGCCCTTTGTGGGGGGAGGCCATTTTCACCCTCCCTAGGCTCCTAGCAAGGCTTTGAAGCCTGGTAGAGCAAAAAAAATGAGCCTTCTCCACCCCATCCGGAGGTTGGAAACAGCCTGTTTCCCAACTCCCAGTGAGCCCAGAAGGCCTAAAAATCAGCTGGCTGGTACACATGCATGCTGGACCTGAGCTTGCGTGCCCACTGATAGGGCTCCACATGCCATTTGTGGCACACGTGCCATAGGTTTGCCATCACGGCACTATAGAATGCAATTGCATTACAGACTGCATGACAGTCTAATATTTTTCCAAATATTAGTATCTCATTCTTTCTCCAGTGATAATCTTGGGTTCCGTAAGAAAAAATATTTGACATTCTTCATTATATTTTTATTATCTGCCACATAAGAATCTATGGAACCAACTTTCCTAGTTCTTTAATTGCCCATATTACATTACTTTCTCACGAAAGTAAGACAGTATCTTATATTAAATTTTGCTCCCAAAGATGTGCTAGAAGAATTCACATTTATTGCTGAACAAAAAAAATGAACATTTATTATATATTGTACAGTAGTTGTCATCACAAACCAGCATAACTAGACAAACTGAATCCTATCAAGAATTTCTTACTATTACCATGCCATTATTTCCATGTACAACAATTATACTTTCTTCAAATATATGTTACATATGTTCTGTTCGGGAATTCTGCAAAACAAAATGTCTCCTACATCTTACTTTTGGGGGATGCCTTATATTAGGCAATTCTACGAAACCTCTCCTATGTCTTACTTTCGGGGGTGACTTATTTTCGGGGAAACAGGGTAGATGTAGTCTGTAATGAGATATACTATAGACATAATGCAATATAGGGAAGTAAAGAAGTAAGAAAGTTGGATCCATGGATCCTTACCTGGCAGATAATAAAAATATAATGAAAGATGTCAAATATTTTTCTAAGGAAACCCAAGGTAGAAAGAGCGAGATATTAATATTTGGAAAAATATTATACCCAAAATAATTTTAGTATGTTTTAATGTAATTCACACATACCAATAATTTAGGATCAAACATTTTGATTGTTGATACAGATAGTGCAACGCTAATTTTTTCATGTTGATCCCAGAACATTAATTATCTTTAATCATAGTGTTTTTGTAACTGTTATATCCCACATCTCAGTGACCTCAATTCAGCAATTTCAATGTTCATCTTCCCAGTTTTTAGCAGTTGTTTGTCTCACAGCTGCCAACAAGAATAGTAGTATTTCTTTACATAATATGTTTTCATTCTCACCTCATTTAACACTAATTATAAGACAGAACATAATTTTTTGTTCCGTAATCATGAATTATTCCTTAAAGACATAGTAATGCAGCCATCTATTTACTTTATGTTCTCACCAGAAATGAGAGAATCTGTCAGATTCTCTCAAACATATGGGGTTGCTTTCTTTGTAAATATAGTTTATAGTCATAGCATTAGCTATGAGTTTTAACATAATCTCTGTCATTTTAAATGAGAGGGGTTTTTTTAATTCCCAGACAGCATTCCATTCGCCTTCTAAATCTTTTTCTGTGTTTATTTAGTGCCACTGAATCAAGTTTTCAAGTTTTCAATAATAGTATTTGTACGGGTTAGAATGTTGCAAAAGGCTGGACTGATGTCCATGTTCAGATTCACCTCCATCTAGGAAGTTCAATGGATAATTTTGCCTTGAGCTCCTGGAGGAAATGCAAGCTGTGAATATAACCATTATGTACTGTACTAATACATAACTCATATTTAGATATATTTGAGGCCATTCTTGTAAGTCGTCAAGGTTGTAAAACTTCTCATTGTTTCATTGTTCACTGATGTTTTAAAAATGGGATATGAAAATATTCTCTTTTTGAAAATTTCAAAATTCTATAATAATAATAATAATAATAATAATAATAATAATAATAATAATAATAATTTATTAGATTTGTATGCCGCCCCTCTCCGAAGACTCGGGGCAGCTCTAACCTATATTATCCCTAAAAGTGTTACTATTTCCAACAGGAGATCTACTCATTTGGTAGCCAAAAAAGCAGCCGCCATTGCTCGGTCTCGTGGTGAGACTTGCAGAGATGATATTGGACGGTAAGCACAGAACTTCACCTCTGAGGAAGTCTCCTGATCCAAGTAGGGTCGCAATTGGTGCACTAGGGGAACCTGCGCAAAAGTCCCCCTAGATACAGCTTGTCAGGGTTAATCCTGATGTTAACTCACATCCAGACCCTCACAGCCTCCAAGCACCGGCACATCATATCCACTGTTTCACTGAACTGATATGGGGTGGGGATATATAACTGGATGTCATCAGCATATTGCTGATACCTCACCTCGTGTCATCGGATGATCTCATCCAGTGGTTCCACGTAGATGTTAAATAGGTGAGGAGAGACGATAGAACTGTGAAGCACCCCGCAAAAGAGGGGTCTGGGGGTCAATCTCTGTCCTCCTACCATCACTGACTGTGACCGGCCAGAGAGATAGGAGGAGAATCACCATATCACAGTGCCTCCTACTCCCAACTCCCTTAGTCATTGCAGAAGGATCCCATGGTCTATGGTATCGAAAGCATAAAAACATGCATATTGCCAAAATTTGATCACACAACCATGGGGCGCTGCAATGGTTGTTAAGTGTGACAAACAGACATAAGTCACTTTTTTTTCAGTGCCATTGTAACTAAATGAATGGTTGTGAGTTAAGGACTACTTGTACAACTTGAAGCCCAAGAACATTTGTGGCTTCCAAACGTTTTTGGTGCAGCTTCATCTATAAAAATCAATACGTTGTGAAGATAACTTTCAATTGCACAGGAAATTATATGAGACAAATATGACTAGAAATATTTACACTATTTAATGTTAATTAAAAGTAGATGAAATGAGGTCATTTTGTTTTTGCCACAACCAGTACATTTTGGAATACTGTCCCAAGAATGTTGTCAGGTACAAATAGTAGGTACAGATTTTCTGCCAGGAAAAAGTGCATATCCCTAATGTATATCCCAATATATCTGCGTGCAAAATATAGTACAACTGGCCTGAAAAACACCATAAAGCTAAAAAAGTGAGGAAACTATTGATAAAGTCTCTTCATCATTTCTCACTTTCCTAAGATTCAAAGTGATTTAAATCAAGAAGAGTATTCCACTTGGAACAATGCTCCTTCTTTAACTCGAAATTGCTGTTTTAATTTGCTCCTTTAATTTGGTCACCAGTAAAAATTATATTTCAGTCCACACTGGAATGGATAATGTTCCTTGTCAAAACAACAGCATCAACAACAATTATAGGTGGTGACTGCCTGCCTGTACAGTGTTCCCTCGATTTTCGCGGTGAATGCATTCCGAGACCGCCCGCGAAAGTCGAATTTCCGCAAAGTAGAGATGCGGAAGTAAATACACTATTTTTGGCTATGAACAGTATCACAAGCCTTCCCTTAACACTTTAAACCCCCAAAATTACCATTCCCCATTCCCTTAACAACCATTTAGATCATTACTCACCATGTTTATTTATTAAAGTTTATTTTAAAAAAATTTATTAAAGGCAGACGAAAGTTTGGCGATGACGGATGACATCATCAGGCAGGAAAAACCGTGGTATAGGGAAAAAAACAGCAAAGTATTTTTTTAATTAATATTTTTGGAAAACCGTGGTATAGCCGTTTCGCGAAGTTCAAACCCGCGAAAATCGAGGGACCACTGTATATCCATCTATCATCTGTCTCACAGGTGTCAGACTGGTGACATCACATTGCCGTCATGTGATGGTTCATGAGATTTTTTCCCTTCATGGAGCTGGGCATTCCATTAAAACCATAACAAAAAGATTTCCCAATGATTCTCAACTAAATTCTAGATGTCCCTTCAGAAGATAAGGTATTGAATGTCTTCCTGGATTCTAAAAATGAAGGAGCACAAATGCGGACCTATTTTCTCGTTCAAAGCCATTCTACAGAGGTAACACTAGAGAGGCCTGCTACCAGAACAGTCAGGTGCTACATTCTGGTAGCAATTTTCAGGATGTGCACGCAGCTGCACATCCCTGACACATACTTGTGTGCCCTTGCATGAGATTTAGCTTCTGCGCATAGATAGCAAGTGAAATTTCATGTGTAGACGCTTGCGTGAGCGAGATTTTGGTGATTTTCGCTGATTTTTTTGGATCTGCACATGCCTGGCGAATGAAGAAAGCATTTTAAACCTAGCAAATGAAGAAAGCATTAAAAAGAAATACAAATTGACTTTGCCTGCACTCCTCCAAATGTCTCCGGAATAGCTATACATTATATCATAACGTTTTATTTCTCTTACTCTTAACATTTTCCTCAGGAACACAGTGCCCTCAGAGATCAACAATGCCAGCTACTTACGGATGGCTGCTTCCTCTCAACCATTCACTGCAACAACTCAGTTTAAACAGATCCCTTCACCAGATCAACAACCTACCCTTTGGAATTACGATTCACAGTCAAAAGATAATGCTCCACTATTGGGTTTAGAATCTCCTACTACACCTTCTACTCTGTCTCCTGGATCTCCAAGAGTTACTGCTCCATTTGCAACGAATCGAAAAGATCAATTGTAAGTTTTATACCTCTTGGGTCTAAATTTAGACCACTGAGACAGCCTAGCTATCCCATATTTTGCTTGTTCTTTAGCAGATCATTCAATAGACCAATGATGGTGAACCTATGGCATGGGTGCCACAGGTAGCATATGGAGTCAGATCTGCTGGCACGCAAGCCGTTACCCTAGCTCAGCTCTAATGTGCATGTGTATGCTGGCCAGCTGATTTTCAGATCGCCTGGAGGCTCTGGGAGGGCATTTTCACTTCCGGAGAGTCTCCAGGGCGATGGAGGAAGCCAATTTTTGTCCTCCCCATGCTCCAGAGGAGCCTCTGAAGCCTGGGCATGGCAAACAACGGGCCTACCGAGCCCACCAGAGATTGGGAAATGGGCTATTTCAGGCTTCAGAGGGCCTCCGGGAGGCAGGGGAGGCCATTTTCACCGTCCCTAGGCATTGAATTATGGGTGTGGGCACTTGTGCATGCGGGATAGTACATGCACACGGGCTTTCGGCACCTGAGGAAAAAAAGGTTCACCATCCCTGCAATAGACCATATTATTTCTAGACTTCAGGCAACAGGATTGTATAACAGGGCAACTATAGTTACTGATATTTTATGAACTCCCCCATTTATATTTTTCTTCTTAATCAATATTTTATTTTCATATGCATTCACATCATTTTGAATCTTTCCTTGGCCAGCTCAGGGTATTATGCTGCCAAAGATGGAATTATGCCAAATCCATTAAATGAAGGTGCATAAAACTCAAAGCCAATCAAATTAATTTTCGAACGTAAAGTTGATAAACCCATGTGCCTGTCTTCCCTTTCCACAATGTAGAACAATAATAAATAGAAAAAATTAATTAATTAAGATAACCTTTTAAAAACATTCCCATACCTGGTATAATGGTTGCATAACCTTCCTTTTTCTCTTAATTTACTAACCTTGGCAGGTACAGTGAGGTGAGGAAAAGCATGATAGAACCCTTGCTACAAGATGAAGCATATTCAAAACCAGAGATGATTAATAATCCTCTGTATGACTTCACAAAATCCAAGGACAAGCATCAATTTAAAAGAGAACAGGAATTGTTTAAGGTCACCCGGAAAGAACTCCCAACCATTCCTGGTCAAAACTTTTCTTTCACCAAGTTACAAGAGACAGACGGCAACAAACCTTGCAAGCAACAAACCTCCCCACCCTTCCTTATCCCCACACACAGGTTTCGGTCTTATACCTGTTCTAATGAATCTGAGGAAAGCAGTATAGTGAAGGAAAAGATTCAAAACAAGCAGAAGGCTTGTTCCAATTTAGAGCCTTCTCTGTCAACTTTCAAGAATCCCATTAAATTAACAAAGTCTGACGTAGTGCAGAATAAACCACCTCTTCCATCTAAGAGCCAGGTGGTGCTTGATATGCAGCACATCAAGGGCCGAGATTATCGAGAAAGCTCAGAACTTCCATCTCAAAGGAAACACCAAAATGAGGATGGGACTGTTGGCAGAGCAGTTGTGCCGGTAAGTTTAATGTAGTACATAGCATGTACGTTTTGAAACAGTTCTTCAGAATTTCAGAAATGGGTTAGGTCCTTTCTCAGCCCAATCTGGAAACGCTAATGATTGAATATGGAAGTTTGTGCATACCAAGTACCGTATTTTTCGGAGTATAAGACACACCAGAGTATAAGACGCACCTTTGTTTTTGAGGAGGAAATACAACCTGCAAGGTAAGAGCTGGAACGATCATTAGCACCAAGTTAGGGCTGGGGGGAAAAGCTTAGAAAAAAGCTACATTCAGAGTACAGTGTTCCCTCGATTTTCGTGGGTTCAAAATTTGTGAAAAGGCTATACCAAAAATATTAATTAAAAAATACTTTGCGGTTTTTTCCCCCTATACCACGGTTTTTCCTGCTCGATGACGTCATATGTCATCGCCAAACTTTCATCCGCCTTTAATAATTTTTTTAAAAATAAACTTTAATAAATAAACATGTTGAATAATAATCTAAATGGTTGCTAAGGGAATGGGAAATTGTAATTTAGGGGTTTAAAGTGTTAAGGGAAGGCTTGTGACACTGTTCATAGCCAAAAATTGTGTATTTACTTCCGCATCTCTACTTTGCGGAAATTCGACTTTCGTGGGCGGTCTCGGAACACATCTCCCACGAAAATCGAGGGAACACTGTATAAGATGCAGCTGAATTTTCAGCCTCTTTTAGGGAGGAAAAGGCTGCGTCTTATACTCAGAAAAATATGGTATATATATGGTGACTGAGTAACCAAGTCTATTTCAGTGTTGTTATATATCTATAATTATATATGATTTTTATATAAAGCGGCAGGCAGATTAAGGAAGCCATAGATGGTACCATAACTTTCTCTGGAACCACATAACTATTGCAATAACAATTTGCTCGAATCCAAACAAAGAAAAAGTTGGCACAAAACTTTGAGATCATTTGAAACAGTGGCATAATAAGATAACTGACGGGTCCCAGGGGAAAAGCCTTCTCTGTGGCGGCCCCGACCCTCTGGAACCAGCTCCCCCCTGAGATTAGAATTGCCCCCACCCTCCTTGCCTTTCGTAAACTCCTTAAAACCCACCTCTTCTGTCAGGCATGGGGAAACTGAAATAACTTCCCCAGACCTATATTGTTTATGTATGGTGTGTTGTGTGCATATTTTTAAATTATGAGTTCTTAGTTTAAATTATTAGATTTGTATTACATATTGTTTTGCTACTATTGTTGTGAGCCGCCCCGAGTCTACAGAGAAGGGCGGCATACAAATTTAATAAATAATCATAATCATAATAATTTACTATGAGATATTTTTGTTTCTTTTTGTAAACTAAGCAAATAACATTCAGTTTTCTGCTGGTCAGCATCTGACCCATTTTATTAACTAATTTGTAAACTAATATGCTAAACCAGGTGATCATAACAACACTTCATAATCTTTAAATATTTCCACATTTAATGGAGATGCTATTGCCTTTTGCAATGTAGACCACAAGTGTACTTTTTTGCACACTTAAACACACAACTAAGTAGTCTTTGTTAACTTAGGAGAGTGATATGGCTGAAATAAAAGCAGCTCCCTGTCAACCTGACAGAGACAAGGAAGTTAAATGTGTGTTGCCTGTTCCTGAGCAATGTAATTTCTCATTGATTATTCTGTTATAAGGATGGATATTATTCTTGTCTTTCTAGTGAAAGAACCTATCATTGACGAAAAACCCAGATGAATCCTGAAAAGAAATAGCATGAACATTTCCTAGAAATACTCTTAATATCCTTTGACTTGATACACAAGCCATGTAGCTGAATGTTTAAACAAGAATAAATCTTTCTGCCTCTCTCTCTCTTATGGTAGCACACATTATGAAACATATGGTAAAATTAATTAAGACCAAAATTGATTTTAAAAGACTGAGGTGAATGAGTGCTATAAAACTTAAAACTTTGTCAATTCCTTTAAGAGCAAGAAAGTTGTGAATAGACTGTGTCTCTGTTGGCAATGTAATACATTTGGCTGTGGCAACTTCTGGTTTCTTTTTTTGGAGTAATAATATGCATTAATAGATGGATGAGTAAATATTTCCAAGTTTAAAATAGTTTGAAGTTAAAGATTCAGTATTATTGTGAATTATATTTATAAATCGTGAAACCTGACCCCATTTCAGAAACATTGGTTATTTCATTATATCAAATGTGAGGAATAGCCTGCAGATTTCTACAAAGAGACAAGAAAAATCCTATTATCTGGATATCACAGACTGGATTCAAGAAATGAATTCATTTTTAAAGATTGTTTTTATATACTAATTAAGACACAATATGTCTCCGTGTTACAGATTTCATAATATTTTGCAAAAGTAGACACATTTCTATGTGTAATTTGATATATTGTTATTAAATGAATATGTCCATCTATTTAGGGAATTTATATTAAATTAGTATGTTAATTTGTTTCTTTTTTCTTTTCTTTTAGTATTATAAATTAATAACTAATTTGTTGGATTTTTGTACATTAATGCCTTCTTTTTAATTTGTTTTGTATATATTTTAAACTGCAACAACATAATTAAAATTATTTTTAAAATTGTACTATCTAATTGACTGCAATGATTATTGCTTTTTATTTTTGTATCCATCTGAAGCCTTAGGTAAAAAGCTTTGCAATAAAATTTTGCAGTGAATAGTGTCTTTGATTTTCTGTGCTCATTGCTAATTTTAAATAAAGCAGCAAAAGAAGTAAGTTGTTAAGATTGGCCACTGCAGTTTGTTTAAGGTTATTAAATAACCTGTTGACATCCTCATCTCATCTCATTGCTACTGTTCAGTACATTTATACGAACTAAGTTCAGTTTGCCTTCTGTTGTCTGTCATTTCCATGACTTGAAGAAATTTGTAAATAATAAGACAAAAATCTGGGTTTCAGGCAGTAATGGCCACGCACCAGATCCCTCTGAAATCCATTGGGCTTGCTGGTTACTTGAAGGAGTCCAATCAAATGGCCGTCCCCTCTGAGTGTGACACCAGTGACCTGAAGGCAATCTGAATATGACAATTATGGGAAAAGGTGGTTGGTTTTAGCTGTCTTGGTTTATGTATGGTTTGTTTGGGTTGTATGATTATTTTTTAATAATGGTTTTAAAAACTGTTTTAATATTGGATTTGTATATGATGCTTTTCTTCTTCTTATTATTATTATTATTTATTGGATTTGTATGCCGCCCCTCTCCGCAGACTCAGGGCGGCTAACAACAATGATAAAAAACAACATGTAACAATCTAATTTAATAAAACAACTAAAAACCCTTATTATAAAAACCAAACATACACACAAACATACCAACAAGCTTTTACTTGTTGTGAGCCGCTCTGAGACCTCAGAGAGGGGCGGCATGCAAACCTAATAAATTATTATTATTATTATTATTATTATTATTATTATTATTATTATTATAGTACAACACAGCAAACGAGATCACTATGCTGGATTTCGTATTTCATCACCAGTCGGGCGCTTCCCAAGCACCTAGGACTGCGTGATGTAGCGGCGAATTATGTTTGACAATCCCAATAAAGCGGCCTTTTGCAATTGACAGATGGAGATTTTGTCAATGGTTTTTAAATGTCCACTGAGATCCTTTGGTACTGCGCCCAGCGTGCCAAGTACCACTGGGACCACTTTCACGGGCTTATGCCAGAGTCGTTGCAGCTCGATTTTTAGATCTTCGTATTTCACTAATTTCTCTAGCTGCTTCTCCTCAATTCTGCTGTCTCCTGGGATTGCGATGTCGATGATCCATACTTTCTTTTTCTCCACGATCACAATGTCTGGTGTGTTATGCTTCAGAATTCGGTCAGTCTGAAGTCGGAAGTCCCACAGCAGTTTTGCTTGCTCATTTCCGACCACTTTTTCGGGCTTATGATCCCACCAGTTCTTTGCCACTGGTAAATGGTAGTTCCGGCACAAGTTCCAGTGGATCATCTCCTGGAACTACCATTTTTTTTAATAATAATAATAATAATAATAATAATAATAATTATTATTATTATTATTATTATTATTATTATTATTATTATAGAACTTTGCTCTGGTTCAACCTGGGCTGCTTATCTTCAGACTGAGGTCCTGTATCTGCAAAACCATATCCATGAAGGAAAGTCCTACTGTATTACTGATGTTTTAGAAATGGATTGATCTAATTGTCAGCTGAGTTTTACAACTCCCTTTGTGCATTACATATTAATAATAACATTGTGTTTTGTTTTTCATAATTTCATTTATCTGAATCAAGGATGTGAAATTGTTTACCAGCACAGAGAATACAAGGACCATTGCAATTCTTGATTTAGAAAGGTTATCTCCAACCGAGAGCAAATTCTTTCTGAGAATCAGATAAGTTACTTTTGACACCTAATTAATTTATCCTAGCCACTTCCCATTGAGTTACTGTGAGGACTGAAAAGCAGCTTGTTTCCCACAGATAGATTTCCCAACTTCTCAGGTCTAAAATTAGCCATGTTCTTTTAGTGTGTTAAATTTCCATGGAGATCCAGCTGTCATGAATGCTTAATGATTTTAGCTATAATTTGTAACATACAGAATACAATAATGTTTTAAAAGCGTGGTTGTTTCTCTCTACCACTACTCCAGTTTTAACTGTACTGTACAGCCTATCTTGCTATTCCTATTAGTCCTACAGAATGATGAGATTCTAAGATTTAACTAGAACATTGATAGATTTAAAATCCTATTAACAGAGTATTACCATCTTTGTTGAAGACCAATATGATTTTACAGTCATGGTTTTACTATGAATTTTGAACAATTGGAACACAAGGGGGATCTGTAGAACTAAATATACAGTGGTACCTCAAGATACGAACCCCTCGTCTTACGAACAACTCGTGATACGAACCCGGGGTTCAGAAAAATTTTGCCTCTTCTTACGAACTTTTTTCGAGTTACGAACCGGCATTCGGAGACTGCTGGGAAGCCGCGCGGCTGTTTTAAAAGGTGACAGCCGGGCGGCGGGGCTTCCCAGAAGCCTCCCGAACGCCGTTCGTAACTCGAACAAAATTCGTAAGAAGAGGCAAAATTTTTCTGAACCCCGGGTTCGGTTCGGGAGGTTGCTGGGAAGCCCCCCAGCCTGGCTGCGACCTTTTAAAACAGCCGCGCGGCTTCCCAGCTGTCTCCCGAAGCCGAACGCGGAAGTTCGGCTTTGGCGTTTGGCTTCGGGAGACAGCTGGGAAGCCGCGCAGCTGTTTTAAAAGGTCGCAGCCGGCCTGGGGGGCTTCCCAGCACCCCCCCGTGCTGGGAAGCCCCCCAGGCCGGCTGTCACCTTTTAAAACAGCCGTGCGGCTTCCCAGCAGTCGCCGAAAGCCGGTTTTTGCGGGGGGGTTTTTGGTTGCACGGATTAATTGACTTTACATTGTTTCCTATGGGAAACAATGTTTTGTCTTACGAACCTTTCGTCTTACGAACCTCCTCCTTGCACCAATTAAGTTCGTATCATGAGGTATTACTGTACTTCATTCCAGTGGTGGGTTCTAAATTAATTTGTCACTGGTTCACACATATGTGAACAATTTTATTTAATTTAATTTAATTTAATTTATTAGATTTGTATGCCACCCCTCTCCGCAGACTCGGGGCAGCTCATAGCAACAAAAATAACAATATAACAAATCTAATTAAAAACATCTAAAAGCCATTATTAAAACCATACAACACAATCATACCATACATAAACCATATAAGTCTGGGAGTATCTCAAATCCCCCATACCTGGCAACTTAGGTGGGTCTTAAGCAATTTACGAAAGGCAAGGAGAGTAGGGGCAGTTCTAATCTCTGGAGGGAGTTGATTCCAGAAGGCCGGGCTCTCCACAGAGAAGGCTCTTCCGCTGGGGCCCGCCTGATGACATTGTTTAGTCGACGGGACCCAGAGAAGGCCAACTCTGGGGGACTTTATTGGTTGCTGGGATTCATGTGGCAGAAGACAGTTCCAGAGGTATTCTAGCTCGATGACTTCTATATGCTTTTGTATATGCGCAGAAGCATCCCGGGTGGGTAGGCGAACTTCTTACCACCACAACTACTGGTTCTAAAAACCAGTATGAACCAGGAGCAGCCTACTGCTGCCTCTTTCCTAAAATAAGGATTCCATCCAGGGATTTCAGGCTCACCTACCAAGGATTCTTGTAGACAGCTCTGTGGTGCAAGTTTAGAAACATAGATGTGATCTTGAATATAGGTGAAAATGATAGCTTCCCATACTGCACTGCATTTAGGGATAAACATCTACCATACTTAATTGTTGAAAAGTAGAAATTATACAGTAAGAATTCTGATTATGTATACTTCACAGCCCACTCCAACTTGTTCATAATAATGTTTGATGCCAAAGTAGCTTTTCTTGCAGGAATGAATTCTGTAGCTCTCCATGTGATCCTGAAATTCAGTGATTAATAGCTAATAGTTGGGGAATGCAAAGCATTCTGAAGAAATACCTCTCAGGATGCATTAATGCAAATGAAGGATTTCTCTTTGGGAACTTAAACCGGTTGTGTCTTTTGTATGTCTTTCATTAGTAATTGAAAACTGTGCCAACTGGTTTACATGGGTACACCTAGGCAACCTATGATTTGCACTTGCCAGCTTGTTCTTTTCTTGAGAGTGCACATGAAAAAACAACTGGGGACAGCCTTCAAACCAGCTACACACAAATTTTCAGAGATGCTCACAGGCTGTGGTAATAATAGTGCAAACAAACAACATAAAATACGGAGCTTCTCACTCTGCCTTAAGCACCGTCATTATTTTTTTGACCACATCTTGTTGGCATCTCTGCAAGTACTTCAATGGAGGTAGTTGTTTTGAACAGAGGCGTTTGTTTTATACACGTTGTGAAGCACTTCTGAATGCTCGATATAGCAAACAGTGAGGGATGCAACATCTGAAGTGCTTCGTTATTTGCTTCTAGTGATGAATGATTGAATACCATTATGAGTGAGATTTTGCCTGCTTATAAATTCTACTGACCATGGTATACCACTTTGCTCCCTTAATGATGTTAGGTAGCAATAAGAAATATTAAAAACACTGTAAAAAAAATTAAATTGGACTGGTATCAAACATGAATGTTATCACAATAACATCGTGCAGAATGCATCTGCGAGAGCTATCATGGGCTTTCCTAAATATGCCCATGTCACACCAACACTCCGCAGTCTGCATTGGCTGCTGATCGGTTTCCGGTCACAATTCAAAGTGTTGGTTATGACCTATAAAGCCCTTCATGGCATCGGACCAGAATATCTCCGGGACCGCCTTCTGCCACACGAATCCCACCGACCAGTTAGGTCCCACAGAGTTGGCCTTCTCCGGGTCCCGTTGACTAAACAATGCTGTTTGGCGGGACCCAGGGGAAGAGCCTTCTCTGTGGCGGCCCCGACCCTCTGGAACCAACTCCCCCCCGGATATCAGAGTTGCCCCCACCCTCCTTGCCTTTCGTAAGCTTCTTAAAACCCACCTCTGTCGTCAGGCATGGGGGAATTGAGATATTCCCTTCCCCCTAGGTTTATAAAATTTATGCATGGTATGTCTGTATGTATGATTGGTTCTTTAAATTGGGGTTTTTAAAATTACTTTTAATATTAGATTTGTCTTTTTACTGTTGTTAGCCGCCCCGAGTCTGCAGAGAGGGGCTGCATACAAATCAAGTCAAGTCAAATCAAATCAAATCAAATCAAATCAAATCAAATCAAATCAAATCAAATCAAATCAAATCAAATCAAATCAAATCAAAAAATACCAGGGGTGAAATTCAAAAATTTTCCCGACTAGTTCTATGGGTGTAGCAGGGGAAGGATACTACAAAATCCCCATTGCCTCCCCACTCCTGGGGGAAGGATACTGCAAAATCTCCCTTCCCACCCCATTTTGGGGCAGTGATATTTTCCAGTTCTCCAAACTACTCAAAATTTCTGCTACCGGTGCTCCAGAACCTGTCAGAACTGCTGAATTAAGAGATCTGTGAAAATAAATTTTAAGATCCTCCTGAAGTTTAATACAGAAGAAATTTACTGCAACTTCAGTGGAAATTTATTTTATAACAATTGATCCTGCCACAGGAAAAGCCAAAGTGATCATAGATAGATAGATAGATAGATAGATAGATAGATAGATAGATAGATAGATAGATAGATAGATAGATAGATAGATAGATAAGATTTTTTTTATTGGCCAAGTGTGATTGGACACACAAGAAATTTGTCTTGGTGCATATGCTCTCAGCGTACATAAAATAAAATATACATTTGTCAAGAATCATGTGGTACGACACACTTAATGATTGTCATAGGGGTCAAATAAGCAATGAAGAAGCAATATTAATAAAAATCTTAGGATATAAGGAACAAGTTACAGTCATACAGTCAACATGGGAGGAAATGGGTGATAGGAATGATGAGAAAAAAAAGTAGAATAGAAGTGCAGATTTAGTAGAAAGTCTGACAGTGTTGAGGAAATTATTTGTTTAGTAGAGTGATGGCGTTTGGAAAAAAACTTATGTTAAACTTATCCATGGCAGGAAGATGTATTAAAAATATATTGAAGTTTTAAGAGTGCTAGATAGACTTTATAGAAGTAAATTATCTGTAGGTACTGTAGTTAAAATTTCAGCCTTGGTATATTTGACAATGTACAACACAGGACAGAAGACAACAGATGAATCTGTGCTATAAATTGCTGTGAACAGATGTACTTTGCTATATTGCTCCCCCCCCAAAAACCCGCAACCTCCCTTTTTTTGCTAATTTTTCCTTTTTGCACATTTTATTTACAGTTCATTTTGCAACAGCTGTGATATTCACCCATCCAAAGTTATCTGTAGGTTTATGATAGTCTCATACAATTATATTTAATTTTAATTATCCTTGTTCTTTATTTTTTGTTGTGGCTAACAACAATCTAAATCAGTCGCATCCTCAATATTTTAATTAAGGACGCAGACTTGGTAGCTTTCATTAAATTGTTTATTGTAATCTAATTGGATAACAGAAACAAATGCAGCATTCGTGTACTGTTCTTTAAAAAAAAAGAAAATAAACATTTTTGCTTGTATATAAGCAAATATAGAGGGGAAGAGCAAGCAACAAAAAGATACAATATTTTATAAGAATTTGAATTCTAGAACTGGAAATTTAGAGCTCTGATTTGCAATCAGCAATTGCTTCTCAATTATTTTCTGTTAACCCCCCCTTCCCCAAAGAAGTAGTGCTGATGGGATTAGGCACAAGTCCTTAAAGACTAACATCTGCACTTAACCCTGCTGTTCTGTTCGAAAAAAGTTACAAATCTTATGTTCGGGTCACATACGACCCGGACCGAAAACTCTTCATTTGAAGTGCTTATGTTTGGTCAATTTGAAAACTTTTTTCACTTGGAAAGTAGTCTGAACATTTCTGCACACAATGATATGAAAATTGAAATGAAAAAATTAATCCTTATTGGTTTATTTTGCACATAAATGTGCCGCCCCCCCCCCCGTTTTTGTGATTTTTTTTCAATTTATGGATAGTTTTGCTTGCAAAATGCATTCTATTTTACTAAAGTTGGTGTGGGATTGGTAGCTTGAACATTACTGCACACAATGATATGAAAATTGAACTGAAAAAATTAATCCTTATTGGTTTATTTTGCACATAAATGTGCCTCCCCCCGTTTTTGTGAAATAGTCTTTACTTTATGGATAGTTTTGCTAGCAGAATGCATTCTATTTTGCTAAAGTTGGTGTGGGATTTGTAGCTTGAACATTTCTGAACATAATGATATGAAAATTGAACTGGAAAAATTGATGCATATTGGTTTATTTTGCATATAAATTTATTTCAATTTATATAAAAATTATGCTGTTAATTTCAAACTTACATACTTTTTTTTAGTAAAATGGATTTCTTTCATAAAATTATTTATCTGGCTACAATGTGGTTGATTTTCAAAAGGATATTCCAAATATTTATAGACAAATATGTATAAACAGTGACAATAATGGCACACAGCAAGGCCGGGGGGGGGGGGGTGGCCCTTTTGTGGCAAAAATAAACCAATAAGAACCATTTTTTTCAGTTCATTTATATTTTTCTCATGTTCAGAAATGTTCAATTTAGTATATCAAACCTTTTGGGGGAAAATTCCTTAGGGATTTGTAGCCTTAAAAAATATAAATTATTGACACGAAATTCAGAAAGGATGGGGGGAGGGGCTTTTTGATCAAAATAAAAATATAAGTCTCAATTTTTCCAGTTCAATTTTCATATCATTATGTTCATAAATGTTCAAACTAGTTTTCCAGTTGAAAAAGTTTTCAAAAAGATTAAATTCAAGTACCTAAAAAAAATATTTTTGGTCCTGTCATATACGAACAGAAACAGATTTGAAGTTATGATTTTTTTTTGCCCAGAAAACAATTAGCCACCACCCCAAAAATATTTTTTGATGACCAGCATTGTTAAATTGAGTAAATGAATGCCTAAGATTTTAAAGAATATTTCGGATTTGGAGCATAAAAAAATAAAAAGTGAAAATGATTGCAAGCAGCCGAGGGGGGGGGGGGAGGCCTTATTTCTGATGTTAAAAAACCAGTAAGAATCATTTTTTTTCAGTTCCTTTATATTTTTCTTATATTCAGAAATGTTCAAGCTACCAATCCCACACCAACTCCAGTAAAATAGAATGGATTTTGCAAGCAAAACTATCCATAAATTGAAAAAAAATCACAAAAACGGGGGGGGGGCACATTTATGTGCAAAATAAACCAATAAGGATTAATTTTTTCATTTCAATTTTCATATCATTGTGTGCAGAAATGTTCAGACTACTTTCCAAGTGAAAAAAGTTTTCAAATTGACCAAACATAAGCACTTCAAATGAAGTGTTTTCGGTCCGGGTCGTATGTGACCCGAACATAACATTAGGAACTTTTTTTGCTCAGCAAAAACTAAGCCCCCCACCCCCCCCAAAAAAATTCTCATAGAGAGAACCCCTGAAATGATGAAAAGTCATGAAATTTCAAGTTTCAGATATGCAGGGAAAATTTTTTACAGGGACTCAAACTTGGCTTCGGGTCACATACGACCCGAACAGAACAGCAAAATGTCTGCAGTTTTGCACAGCTTTGTATATTGTTGTCTGTTCCTTATTAGGTTTGCCTGTTTGACTACTAAATCTCAGCCTTGGCCATTTTAAAATGTGTGGACCTCAATTCTCAGAATTCTCAAGACAGCAGATGCAAGTTGAGAAAGCTGCTTTAAAGAACAGCAGGGGGCCACATCGCCACTGCCTCTATTGAATTTAATTCTGTTAAAAATATGTAATTTGTGGAATACTTCCTTTTTTAAAAAAAATCCATTATTCATGCCTCCAATACCCAAAACAACAACCATATCTTTATCTGTGCCCTAGTAAAAGCTTAATGGTAAAAGACATCCACAACAAAAAGCTATTTTCTTCATATTCAGCTATGAAAATCTGCCCAAAGCTGCTGGTGGTAATAGTAGCAGCATTGCTCTAAGCTACTTTTAACATGGCCTGAGATATATTTAAACTTTCTTTTTCCAGCAGATATTACTACATAAAAAGAATATTTAGAAGTACACACCATAGAATTAAAATTTTGCTATTCCAATTCAGACTCGTTAAATTGTATGGGTTTAGAGCAGTTATTTGTCAACCTTAGCAACATTAAGGTATAGTCCCATACTTACGGTACTCCATCAATTCCTTCACCAGAATAGTGGTAGAACCCTTTTATCTCAATAGGTCTTGACTTTTAAGTTTTTCTAAATAGAACTGCCAGAATGGTTTCTTGAACTAATCTCTTTTAAGACCCAATAATTATTTTGAAACGAGTAGCCTTACTAATTGGATAAATTAAATTGAAAACAGTTGACAGCTGTGATTGCATTTGAACAGTCCAGAAAACCTCTCCCACACCATAACTCTAACCACCAGGATCCTTCAAAAGTTGTTTCTCAATTTTGATTATTAATGTGGCAAAAGAGAAAGTTCAGACAGGACATAATTATATAAAGATAAAATGTCCCTTGAGTGGAGCTTGATTCCTAGAAATCAATTTCATTTTTTTGACGAGTATATAGAAGTGTTTGGCCACTGTTTTTAATTTTCCAGTTTAGCCTCCCACTGGTATTTACTGATATTTCCTGGTGGTTTCCCATTCAAGTACTTGTTACTTGACGTAAAAATAAACATGTTTATTTTTACGTGAAAGGACCGCCCTTTGCTTGCAGCGCCACTGCGATGTCCTTTTTTGTAAAAATAACAATATTCATTTTTACGGGAAGATCTCCCTTTGAAGGAGCTGGGGAATCCCTCCCACGAAGAGATTCCAGGGGCGGAGCCTTGACGTCACCGGCAGGTTGCTAAGGATGCCAAGGTGATCACTTCCTGGATTCCATGGAATCCAGGAAGTGATCACCTTGGCGTCCTTAGCAACCTGCCAGTATACGCGATGTCAAAGCTCCACCCCCGGAATCTTTTGGTGGGATTCCGTGTTCGGGTTTGGGTTCAGTTCAGCCGAATTTTGCGTAGTTTGTCCGAACTTGCCGAACCCGAACACCATTGGGTTCGCCCATCACTATTTATTTCTCAAGATGTTAGCTAGCCACTGCCACAGTGAATTACAATTAATTTAAATAAAATCAAAAGTATCTTTTCTTTCCCAAACCACTTTTAAAAGTGCAGCCTTTGGCCAGAAGGTTGCAGGCCTCTCAGGAAGGAAGGAGAAAGAAATCATTTGTTTCAGCAATACACTACATATTGGAACTTAATAGTGATTTAGATTCTCCTCATACCATATGACTTACATTCCTAGATTGGCCTTACTTCCTCATAATCTGTTACCCATCAAAGACAATTTGTACAGTCTCAGTTGTAGAATGTAAGAAGGAGAGTTGAGAGTTTGGGGTTTTTTTGTACATTTCAGACTAAAAATAGTTAAAAGCTAAGTGGTAGTCGAAACTTGTAAAGCAGTATATACTATCCTTAATGGTATACATATATTAGCTGTTTATTGCCCTAAACGCTCATTATATTGTCACTTACTCTGACTCTACTGTGCAAGACAGTGACAAAGCTTTTGTTGTGCTCTCAGGAGAGCTATTTTTAACTCTGAGTCATGTTTCTTGGCTCTTTCCCTGCCTATTAAAAATTAGAAGCACCATTAAGTCCTACAAAAGCTACCACACCGATCATTCTTCTTGGAGATTTTTTGCTTCGGTTTTCAAAAGTAGAGCCCAAAGTTACTGAAATCAATACAGTAAATCCTACAGTAAATCCCTCCAATCTAATGCTCAGTGCACCTGACTTTTCATCACCATATATAACTGAGGGCTTCCAGTACTCTCTAGAGCAGTGTTTCCCAACCTTGGCAACTTGAAGATATTTGGACTTCAACTCCCAGAATTCCCCAGCCAGCAGATGCTGGCTGGGGAATTCTGGGAGTTGAAGTCCAAATATCTTCAAGTTGCCAAGGTTGGGAAACACTGCTCTAGAGTACTTGTAACATTCAGACTAGCTATAAAGTCATCCTTTCCTCTCACAACGAAGCTTATTGTTTTATAAATTTTGAATACACAACCTATTTTAGTCCATTCCGCATAATCATCTTAGTTGTAATGTATATCACTTTCTTCTTCGTCTTTGTAAATGACTCTTTAACATTTTAACTTTTTCCAATTCTGGTGTGAGGTTGAGCTTTGGATTACTCCATCATGGACTGTTTTAGGGCCTGGACTTTTTCTATTGTTGGACACATCTCTGAAGCGATGGGTTGCTCCCAGTTTGGATCAGTTCTTAGAACCGTTAGTGCCAGCGGCAGGAGGCTCTGCCCACCTACCTGGGACACTTCTACAGTAGGAAAAATATTTACAACCCACCACTGCCCTAACAATGGGAGAGGCCAACTACCAATAGATGTTACGAACCTTCAACCCAGGCTGGCTAGATATGATGGAGATCATGACTTAGCGCTAGAAAGCTATTAAGATCTAGATGGAGAGAAATAAATTTAGATTGAATCTTGCTAAGGAAGATTGCTGTGGATTGGAAGCTATCTTAAAGGCAGACCACTTTTGACATGCTTATGTAGATAGAATAGAATAGAATAGAATTTTTATTGCCCAAGTGTGATTGGACACACAAGGAATTTATTTGTCTTGGTGCATATGCTCTCAGCGTACATAAAATAAAATATACATTTGTCAAGAATCATGTGGTACAACACTTAATGATTGTCATAGGGATCAAATAAGCAATGAAGAAGCAATAGACCTGCTCTGCATCTTGAGGTTCCTCATGGACTCATGTTTCATCCAGAACATAGATATAACATTAGAAAAGAGATGTGGAAACCATTAGCACAATTTGAGTTTTGACCATTGCTCAAACATCAGTACAGTAGAAAAAAACTTACAAGAAACTTACAATTACTTCATCCCATCTTTTAATGTAAGACAACAGGAAACACTGACAGGCATTCACAATTGTAGCCTGTATCAATAAAAGTGAGTTTTAGTATTTTTCTACACTTGGTTGCTGACCTGAGCTACCTACCAGGGCTGATACCTACAGCTGCATGAAAACAGATGGAAGCCACTACAGGTGGGCCACTAGGGCACAAGCTACATCTTGTGCACTAGTTGCATCCTTTTATAGCTCAGAAAGTTTTGTGCCTATTCCCACTCGTCACCCCACAACTGAATTAATGCAACATTAGCTACTTTGAGCCACCAGTATGTTTCCAGGTATAAGTCAAGATGTTATTACTTATGACGTTCTACTATACATGCTGTGGGATATGCTTGTGATTGCTTTCCCAATCCAATTAGATATGGGAGAAAAGATTTGCTGAGGAGAAAATAAGAACTCGTCATCACTGGAATACCATCCTCAGGAACTCCAGATTCAAGCCTTCTTTGTGATGGCCTTACTTTGGAACAGCTTATTCCTGAATATCTGAATCACCCCCTCCTTTTGGGGGGAGCTGTTAAGTCACGTCTCTTCAGAAAAGCATTTGGAGATGAGTAAGATTATGCTACCCCCAAATGGTGGCACATCAAATTGATTAATTATAATTGCACTGCATAGTTTTTAATCTTATTGTATCAATAATGCAAATTACCAAGAGCGTTAGAAAATGAAGTGACAAGTGGTATAAACAAACAAACATGCAAACAAACAAACAAACATGTCATTTATTTATTACCTGGGATCAAAACAGTTTTACCTTGACAAATTAGAAAATGACTTTGTAACCAATGATAAACCTAGGCCAAGTTTCTAAATCTTCAAAATGGTCCAGACCTGAATATAAATTTAGTGGAGAAGTTATGTACAGTTGATGTTTGTTTAATATATTACAGTTTAATACAATAAAGGTTCAGACGAATACAATTTATGAACATTTCCTGCCTAGTAATCCCTAGCTTGTTTGTGAGATTGCTATAAATAACTACTAAAGAAAATGTGCAGAGATTGGTTGGATGGATGGAAGGAAGGAAGGAAGGAGCATAGGAAGGTTATTAATCACAGACAAGATTCACCCATGTACATAAATCAAAATTATATAACGGTAAGAAAGCTCAAACCAATACAATCCCTCAAATGCCTTCAAAACATAAAATATTTAAAATTTCTAAAACTGCTACTGGAAAATAAAGATCACAGCAAAAAAAGAAAGATAAAAAAAAACACAACAAAGAATGTTCTTTCTGTGCCAATTCAGGAAGCTCAAATTGCCCAAGGAGCTGCTGAAACAGTTCTACAGAGGAATCATTGAGTCTGTCATCTGCACCTCTATCACTGTCTGGTTTGGTTCTGTAACCCAACAAGACTGACACAGACTTCAGAGGATAATCAGAGCTGCAGAAATAACAATTGCTGCCAACCTGCCTTCCATTGAGGACCTGTATACTGCACCAGTCAAAAGGAAAACTGTGAAAGTATTTACTGACCCCTTGCATCCTGGACATAAAACTGTTTCAATTTGTACCCTCAAAACGTCGGTACAGAGCACCGCACACCAAGACAACTAGACACAAGAACATTTTTTTCCCAAACGCTATCACTCTGCTCAACAAATAATTCCCTCAACACTGTCACAATATTTAATAAGTCTGCACTACTATTACTACTAGTTTTTTCTCATAATTCCTATCATCCATATCCTGCCACTTATGATTGTATGACTGTAACTTGTATCCTTAAGATTGCTATTAATATTTTTTCCTGATTGCTTATTTGACCCCTATGACAATCATTAAGTGTTGTACAGGTACCTCATAATTCTTGACAAATGTATCTTTTATTTTATGTACACTAACGAATATGCACCAAGGCAAATTCTTTGTGTGTCCAATCAAACTTGGCCAATAAATAATTCTATTCTATTCTATTCTTTAAAAAAGATATTTGGAGCATATTGTTTTTTACCACCTGTTTCTACTTCCCTCTATAAAGCCAACATAAAATTACAACAAACACTTTCTTGTGCTGGACTCCTGGATTCCTGTTAAAATCGCCCCATTTTTTAAATGAAGACAAATTACACTGGGAAACAATTTGTAACACAATTTTTGTTGAGTTTGATTTTTGAGCTTTTTTATAGTTAATTAGGCATGCTGGTTTCAAAACTGTAGTTAGTTTTCTTATACCACATCAAGTTTTTTCTCTACACCTTATACACTGCTCAAGAAGATAAAGGGAACACTTAAACAACACAATATAACTCCAAGTAAATCAAACTGTCCATTTAGGAAGCAACTGATTAACAATTTCACATGCTGTTGTGCACATTCAACTTTGCACAGAGCAAAGTATTCAGTGAGAATATTTCATTCATTCACATCTAGAATGTCTTATTTGAGTGTTCCCTTTAATTTTTTTTTGTATATATGTATATATAAGAATGTCCACAAACAGTCCAAAAAAAAGCTATAAGCGAAATTTTTTACCTTAATATGTATAATTACCATTCGATTAAAAAAACAACTATTTGTATGAACACATCTTTAACTTGCAGTAACCATTATAGCCTTTGTATGAATAAAACTGTTCTTTGTAAATATTATATTTGGTAAGCTTTTACTTTACTTTCCTTTATATGCACAATTTGTATGACTTTATGTAACTTAAAACGTGATAAGACAAAACCTATGGTTATTTTTGGATCCAGAGGCCAAAAGTGAGTTGAAAACAAATCACAGATTTAGGTCAACGAAATTGCTGTTCCTCAATGCTGGAGTAGGCAAAGTTGGCTCTTCTATGACATGTGGACTTCAACTCCCAGAATTCCTAAGCTAGCACGATGGGCTTATGAATTCTGGGAGTTGAAGTCCACAAGTCATAGAAGAGCCAACTTTGTCTACCCTCGCCCTAGTGTTATCTTTCCCTGTCCTCCCTTATTTAGGAGGAAAACCAAACAAACTGAAAACGGTAAGCAGCGCCCGGTTCCCCAAACCACCGCTGGCGCTGAAGAAAACACCGACCGGCGCTGGAAGGAGAAAACACGTGGAAGGTGCGAACTCGGCGTCCATAAAAACAACGCACCCATTATAACACAAGAGGTAAGATTTGTAGCACCGTGGCTTACTTCGGCGTTTCCCATTATCGGCGGCTTTGAGCTGCGTGCAATTCAACTCCCAGAATTCCCCCAGCCGACGCAGCTTAAAAGTCGCCAAGATTGAAGTACATTGATCTATTCCGGGGGTGTCCCACCTTGGCGACGTTAAACCTGGTGGACTTCAACAAGTCACAGATTTAAGTCAACGAAATTGCTGACATGTGGACTTCAATTCCCAGAATTCCTAAGCTAGCACGATGGGCTTAGGAATTCTGGGAGTTGAAGTCCACAAGTCATAGAAGAGGCAACTTTGTCTACCGTCGCTCCAGTGTTATCTTTCCCTGCCCTCCCTTATTTAGGAGGAAAACCAAACAAACTGAAAACGGTGGGCAGCGCCCGGTTGAAGTCCACCAGACTTAACGTCGCCAAGGTGGGAGAGACACCCCTGATCTATTCTACGCGGTATCTCCGCGTGGAAGGCGAAGGAAAAGGTTCGCCTGAGGTGAAAATAAGTCCAGTGTATGCATCCCACAGAGCGCTCCTCTATCGATCCGCGCAGCCGTGGGGGGAGCAACGAGGCTACAATTCCACGCCCAAAAGTCGGCGCGCGGCAAAGGCGCCCCTTCCGGGCATCTTTGCCTAAAATGGCGTCTCTCCAGGGAAGCCCAGGCAAGCCTCGCCTGCAGCCATTTTCTACTCCGCTTTTTTTTCTTGACGGTGGCCGCGCGGCCCGCGTTTAACCCGAAAGGGGCCGCTCGCGCAAGGATGGGCCGGCGAGGCAGCAGTAACTGATTTAGGCGGCGCGCCACGGCTAACCGTGCGGCTCTGCTCTCCTGAGTTCAGGCATCATCGCGGCCGGCGCCTGACGCGATCCGCTTGCGACGCGAGGAAGAGAAAGCCCGCTGGTGACGCCATCTCCCTCGGACCAAAGGTGGGGGGGGCACTCCGTGAAAGACAGTCGCGGAAATGGATGGGGGCTGCGGCCCGATCGAAGGGTGCGCGGAGGGGCCTTCCAGGTGAAGGCAGCACCCGACTTGCCCTCTCTTCCTGCTCTATGGTCAACGGTGAGTTTTCCCCTATCTGTTCCTGGGTGGACCCGGCAGCCAGGATGACTGGACGCCTCCCAATCTTCTGCTCCCCTTCCACTATCTCTCCTGTTCATTATTTATTATTTGATTGATTGATTAAAGTTGGAAGGGACCTTGCAGGCCATCTTAGTCCAGGGGTAGGCAAAGTTGGTTCTTCTATGGCTTGTCGACTTCAATTCCCAGAATCCCTGAGCCAGTCATGCTAGCTCAGGGATTCTGGGAGTTGAGGTCTATATAGCCAACTTGCCCATCCCTGATGTAGTCCAACCCCTTGCTCGAGCAGGAGACCCTATACCAGTGATGGGGAACCTATGGCAAGGGTGCCTTAGCTCAGCTTCAATGTACATATGTGTGCTGGCCAGCTGAGCTCTGGGAGGCCGTTTGGCCTTCCAGAGAGCCTCGGGGGTGGGGGGGAATGGATAGGAAAGGGCGTTTTTATCCTCTCCCAGCTCCAGGGAAGCCTTTGGAGCCAGGGGAGGGTGAAACACGAGCCTATTGGGCCCACCAGAAGTTGGGAAACAGGCCATTTCTGGCCTCCAGAGAGCTTCGGGGGGGGGGCGGGGAAAGCTGTTTACGCCCTCCCCAGGCATTGAATTATGGGTGTGGGCACTCGCACATGTGTGATAGTACGTGCACATGTTCTTTTGGCACCTGAGGGAAAAAAAGGTTCACCATCACTGCCCTATAGCATCTCAGACAAATGGCAGTTCAATCTCCCCTTCAAAGTCCCAAATGTTAGAGGGCTCACAACCTCTGCAGGAAACTTTTGCTCCACTCTTTGACTGCTGTCACGGTCAGAAAGTTCCTCCTTATTTCCAGGCTGAATCTCCTCGGTCAGCTTCCATCTGTTGTCTGGCCTTCTGGTGCCTTGGAAAACAGTGTGACACCACCACCACCCTTTCTCTGTGGCAGCCTCTCAAGTTTTGGAAGACTGCTATCATGTCTCCCCTGGTCCTTCTCTTCGCTAGACTAGTCATTCCCAGTTCTTGCAATCTTTCTTTCTATGTTTTAGTTTCCAGTCCCCTTATCATCCTGGTTGCTCTCTTCTGCACTTTCTCTAGAGTTTCAATGTCTTTTTTATAGATGTGACCCTTTCCTCTTGCTTTCCCAACCCTAGTCGGACTGCCTCCAACTGCCTTGTTATCGTTATCATATTCTTTAGAATCCTGGATCCAGCTCTCCTACACCCACTCTATATCGTAAGGGAAGCCCCAGCCAAATGACTTAAGTTTTTTGGGGCAGGGTATAAAACGTCCCCGAATCTCCGGCAACATGTCTGTTGGGCTTAAGTCGTCGAGCTTCCCTGCCTGGAAGCGGCATATCCTGGAGGAACTGAAGCGTCGAGACCGATTACAAAGGCAAGCCTTTGAAGAGATCATCTTGCAATGTAAGAGCTTTCGGAAGAATCAGCTGAAAATGTACTTTTATACTGCTTTTTACTTTTGTTGTGATTGTAATTTATATTTTTATATTGTTTTATTATTGTTAGCCACCCAGAGTCCATTTGGAATTTGAAACTATTACTAATAAATAAATAAATCTCCACTTAATTTAACTAGCAGACCAGGATTGCCAGTGAATTCAATTATAAATATTATGATTGCTCAACTAGAAAAAGGGTTTGTTTGTTTGCTGTTGTAGTTTAAATTAGTTGGGTTGATGAGTTTTGGGGGCCATTTCAGTAAACTTCAGTAATTTCAGGAAACTTAACAGAATTTCCCAATTGTTTTATAGTGCAACTGAATTGAATACAATTTTTGTTCAATAGATTCCAGAAAATAAATCTCAAAGAGAAAAGCAGGGATGATATGTTGTATGAAAAAAGGAGTGTGTTACTAATTTTGTCTTCATCTATAACTTCTATAACATAAATTTATAAACACATTATTATTTCTAAGACCATATTCACATTAGGTTAACATTTATTCACTGGTTTGTGATTCTCTGCAGATAGTCATTTGGGTTTCTTTGTGGCACTTTTATGTTAATTGACACCCAGACAATTGATGAATTCAGTTAATTCTGGATTAATGTATTATATAAACAAAGTTTTAGAATGTATTTACTCCAATGAGGCAAAATGCTATTTGCATATTATATTTGATGTCTGTGTGTGTGTGTGTGTGTGTGTATTTGTGTTTGAACCAAGAGTTTGGAAAGGGTTTCAGAAATGGGTTGTCATTGCCTCATTCCAAGGACTCAGAGTTACTTGGCTGACTTCATGGTAAAACACAACTAGAACTCTTGGTCTCCTGGAGTCTAACCTGGGTGCTTTAAGCACTACACCAAACTGGCCTGTTTTTTGTGGAGTTGGGTTTGTAATAAAATATAGATTCCCAACCCTAAACTTTAAATACTTCTTGTTTACATTCTACTTAGGGACAAGGAACCTTTTCACTGATTCAGTAGCATAAGGAGAATTACATGATTGCTTGAGATATTTGTTCACAGGCCAGTACCCATTTGGTGAAAGAGACGTTTTGCAATCTGGAATAATCTTTTGTGATTACAACAGAGAAACCCCTTCCAGATTCTGTTGTTCAAAGTACCAGGTTATAAAGTTGAGCAATGTCTTATTAAATGACTCATTCATTTACATAAACCTAGTTGTTCAGGTCAGAATTCGTCATCCTATTGTGTACTGTGAGAGAATGTCTTCTTGGTTAGGCATATTTTCACTGCAATACAATAGCATGTCTGAAATAGGTATAATTTCTCTGTAAATGTTTACATCCAAAGAGTATAATGGCATAGAAAACATATTAATTAACTGCATAACTAATAATGTTATTTTCCCATTTTTAAAAATTAAATATTTTAAATATCTTGGACTGTTAGATAACAAGCTCTTGGAGAGGTCAGATTTCCATTCAGTGCTGGCTGACAAGCTACAAGTGGAAAAGTATGATTTGCCAAGCCGGCATGAGATCAGGTACTTGTTGAATCAATTCTAGTAAGAGTTGTTGTGGCTTCTTTAAAATCAACGGGGCATTTTGCTCTCCTGTGAAAGATTCATTACATTTTTTTTTTACTATTAATTGGTACTGCAAAACTTTTGTGTTTGGTGCTGTGCATGCTGTACATGTTTTATTATGTTAATGTACCATATTTTTTGGACTATAAGATGCTCCAAGATTTTGAAGAGGTAAACAAGAAAAAAAAAAGATTTTGCCGTCCCCAGCGCATAGGAGTACTCTGCAGGCCTCCCAAACCTTCTGCATGTCCTATTTTTTTCCTGCAAAACCGGGATGCGCAGAGGGTTTGGGAGGCCTGCAGAGTTGTTCCTGGGGGCTGGGGAGGGCATAAACATCTCGGGTAGGAGTTTGGGAGGTGAAAAATGGGCCCGTTTTTTGCCTCCCAAATCCCCCACCTGTCACGTTTTTGGCCTCCCAAACCCTCTGTGCTCTGTTTTTGTGAAAAACGGGCCTGTTTTAGGTGAAAATGGGACATGCGGGGCAGGATTTTGGGCAGCCAAAAATGGCTGCATTTGATGTATAAGATGCACCATCATTTCTACTTTCTTTGTGGAGAGGAATGTGTTTTATACTCCGAAAAGTACAGTAATCTTAATTTTATAACATATGTACTATTTATATAAGTAATCCTCAACTGCAACCATTCAATTTGTGACTATTTGAAATTACAACGGCACTGAAATAAATTAATAATCATCAGTGTTCAAATTGCCACAGTATTCCCCATGATCAAGCAATCAGAATTCTGGTTCTTGGCAACCAGTATGTATTTACGCTCATTGCAGCATCCTGATGTCATGTGGTTGTCATTTGCAACCTTCCTGGCAGGCTTCCAGCAAGCAAAGCCAATGGGGGAAGCTGGATTCACTTAATGACCACACAATACACTTAATAAGTACAGTGACTCACTTAACAGTTGCCTCCCTTAACAGTGGAAATTCTGGTCCCAGTTGTGATCATAGAGAAAGAACTGCTTAGTAATAAGTTATGCAACTGATGCAGATTACATCAAATTGTGTAATGTCATGTGAATATATAGATTCATTCAAAGTACAGTATTATATTATTAAAATGTTCATAGTATACTGAATGATTTCATACACGAGGATCGCCCAGGAAGTAATGCACCACATTTTTTTTTCTTTAACAATTATTTATTGAACACAATGAAACTTATATCCAAGAAAGAATGATGTTTCTTTTACACTGCCTATTTTCCCCCGTAATCTCCGTCCCATTCTATGGCTTTCCTCCAGCGAGATACAAGGGCATGTATGCCCTATCAGTACCGCTCCTTGTTCTGATCTCGAAGCCATTTTTGCACTGTAATGGCCTCACCCTCTGTGCCCAGCAACTAACTGTACTTCTGTCAAATGCAGAATCTCCATAAACTATACACAAACGTTTGTGAATATGTATTCCCAACAGTTGTTTTCTCCGCAGTGAGAAATTCAATGACAACACGCTGCTTGCAACATACATCACTTACAGATGCCATTTCAAAACACTGCTGCAGCTACGCTGTCTGAAGAAACCCAAAATTTACAGATGCACTCCTGACAATTCAAATAATGTATATCTAAAGTTTCACATTCGTACCATTACTGTAGGTTGAGGGGGAAAATGTGGTGCATTACTTTCTGGGCAACCCTCGTATTTTGGGGACATTTGGAATGATAGATAAGCCCTCCTCTCACCAGACATCCAAATGGCCCTTAAATGGAAACTTCATTCTTTTAAATATAGATCAGTAACATATTGTATCAAGATGACTGGGAATTGCTTATTGTAATCTCAATGAAATGTCAGTGGAAAATCAATACTACATATGGAGATACGTTTTTTTAACGTTATATTTACGTTTATATTACGTTGTAAATATAGCGTCCCTACTTCGTGGATTTTCATTTATCGCAGGTGGTCCTGGAACATAACACCTACAATAAATGAGGGATCACTGTATTAGTTCTTGTTCAGTATATAAACTTGCTCAATTATCATTCTGCTACTGTTCAAAGTTACACTGGCAATTAACAGATGGTACTTATAACCTGTCCTGAGAATTCCAGCCATTGCAGTATCCCTGTTGTCATGTCCCTGTTGAGTGCAATTTCCAGTATTTGCTGCTGGCTTTCCACAAGTAAAGTCAATGGAAAAGCCAGCACTAAGTCAAAAGTCACTGTCCTGAGAGGTCTGCGTATAATAACAGCAACAAGGACTTCAGAATTGCTTGGCTAATTCTTTGTTCATGGCTTCACACTTTATAATCTGAAAACTTAGTGATGGAAATTCTGGTCCCAATTGCCATTTTAACTTATGTATAGGTTGAATGTGTGTATGATTAAATAAATTTGTTTAAACTTACCTACTGTTTGTTTGGAAAATTCAGCCCAGGAAATGATGGTACAAGAAATGATGCTCACCTTCAAGAAGTAGCTCAATTAAGGATTAAACATCAAGAGGAATTGACAGAGCTGCACAAGAAACGGGGCGAGGTTAGGAAAAAAATGTACTTACTTGCAGCAGTACAATGTACACTGTTATGTATTTTTGTCTATCCCATAAGTTTCAGAACAATAAAAATATATGTCTAAATAACTTTAGAGTAAGTCAATCTTTCAGTTTTTCTGTTGCATTCATTGGAGTAAAAAATCAATACTTATTATTGTAGAAAGTGCAGCATATATTCCAGATACTTTGCTTTTGTGATGCCTTTCTTCACCTGTCACTAGAAACCTGGAAGATGATTTATGATGCTTATTTCTTTTAAGATTCTGTGTTTGGAAATTTAGAAAGGTACAATTTATGATACCTTTCAGCTACAATATGATTTTCTTTTCATCGTTGTACATATTGCTTAAGTTTGTTCCATATGGGTTTATGAATCTGCCAAATGAATACAGAAAATTTTGCTTTTGATTGACAGACAAAATATACATTCTTAATATTTAAGTGCATGTACTAAAAGAGACACAAAAAACATTGTCTATACAGTATTCATGATGGCGAACCTGTGCCAGGTGTGCCACAGGTGACATGCAGAGCTATATCTGAGGGCATGCAAGGTGTTCTTCCATGTCAGCTTCAGTGCCCGCTGGCCAGCTGATTTTGGTCCTTCTGGAGGTGGGGGGGAAAGGCAGTTTTTCACTCTCCGCAGGCTTCAGAAAAACCTCCTAAAGCCTAGGAAAGGTGGAAAATGGCACAATGGCCCTACTGGAAGTCCAAAGGCTCCAGTAAGGTCTGCACTCATGCGCGGGGTGGGTGGGTTGAATTATGGGTGTGGGCATGTGCACGCATGCCCTTCTGGCACACGAGCAAAGAGGTTCGCTATCACTGGTCTATATTAAAAATTGTGGTTCTTCGTTAACATAGTTAATATTGTTAATTATTATTAATATTAATTGGCATTAACATTAACTTTATCATTTTTTGGTAGTTGGCTCAATCTGTGATTGACCTAAACAATCAAATACAACAGAAGGACAAAGAAATACAAACAAATAATATCAAGTGAGTACAATCCATTTATTATCAGTAGAACTTTATCTTGGTCCTAGCTAGCTTCATTTTTTTTCATTATATTAATTGCTTCCATTGAAGAATTGCAGAATATTTACAAAAGATATCTGAACTGGAGACTGAGTGCCATGATTTGTGCAGCAAGCTTCAAGATCTCGAACAAGCTAATCAGACTCTTAAGGATGAATATGATGCTCTCCAAATCACTTTTACTGCTCTTGAAGAAAAATTAAGAAAAACCACTGAAGATAACCAAGAACTGGTAACCCGTTGGATGGCAGAAAAGGCTCAAGAAGCTAATCGCCTGAATGCAGAAAATGAGAAAGATTTAAGGTATGATAGTATTTTCCATTAAGTGTGTGAATTCAAACTAAATCTTCACAGGTGGCAGATGGAGCCATACCTAAAGGCACACGCGGCATTGCCATAGGTCAGGATAGGCAAAGTTGGCTCTTCTATGACATGTGGACTTCAACACCCAGAATTTCTGAGCTAGGATAATTGGCTCAGGGATTCTGGAAATTGAAGTCCCCAAGTCATAGAAAAGTCAACATTGCCTACCCCTGCCCTATGTCAACTCCCCAGGCTTTGGGAAAGCCTCCAGAGCGAACTTCCGGTAGGCCCGTTGGACCTGTTTTTCGCCATCCACAGGCTCCCGAGTCTTTCCTGAAGCTTGGGGAAGGAGAAAAACAGCCCAATGGGCCTACTGGAAGTCTAGAGGCTTCAGTGAGACCTGCACGTGGGGGAGCAGCGTGCAGAGGTTGAGGTTGTGTGTGCAAGCACGGGGGAGGGCATAGCATTATAGGTGTGGGCACACGTGCAGCGCTATCACGCACGCACATGCCCTTTTGACATCCGAGGAAAAAAAGGTTTGCCAACATTGCTATAGAAGTTTCTTTAAGTTGAGCTCAAGTCCTAGTGACTCATCCGTACAATATAAAAAGGATTTAATGTTGTCTTTCTGGGAATGTTTTTACATTTCCTAGTCTGATTTGATATTTTTTGATAATTTATCTGGTTATTAATCAGACTTTGACTTGGCTTGGATTTTGAGCTAAACCAACTTCTGAGGTCTAGTCTTTAAATCCTTATGTTTGTAAAATTTTGATGTGAGGTTTAGACTTGCTTTCACTATAAACATAACACTATAAGCATTAGCTCATAATACTCAGATTATGCCCATTCAAATAGCCTCAATTTTGCTGGTGTTTTTTTTTCTCCCCATAATGTGGAGTGGCTATTATATCTAAACCAGTAGACTTAATCTAGAATTAACATCAGTTTCTGTGATGGAAATAACATCTAATAATTCACAATATGGAGTCAGCTCTTAACGGTATGCACTGACTAGAGCTATTTTATTTTAGAAATCAAGTACCCTGTAAGAATTACAGAATGACTTCAAGGCATCTTAAAACAGCCTAGTTAAGATAAACATTTCGTTTTCACTTGAGCCTAGAGACATGAGGACCGGCATATTCTGATGAGTTTTACATTTTACTAGTGTCAAGATATAAATACATTTTTGAGGCAACAAGTCTATTTACTGGGATTTCTATCCCAGGGAGCTTAAGGCAATAATTTCTCCCAATTATCAATTCCTTAATGTTTTGAATACAGCTGTTCAAATGAATATTGATAAATATTACACAGTTGACATGTATTTCCTAATATTTTTCTGTTAGGAGGAGGCAAGCCCGGCTTCAGAAAGAACTAGCAGAAGCTGCTAAAGAACCACTGCCAATTGAACAGTAAGCATCCATCAGTCTAATTACTTCCTAATGACAACATTATTTCAATTTCCAGGCTGAAAATATAAAAATGAGTTATCCAAGCTGGGCAATAGGATTGATGAGAAGACTAATCTGGAATAAATATGTTCTCTTTAGCTTTCTAATTATTGAATTTGTATTTTACACTGTTTTTCTGTTGCTGTTGTGAGCCGCCCCGAGTCTGCGGAGAGGGGCGGCATACAAATTTATAAATAAATAAATCCAAGCCTTCCTCCTTGAAATCTGTTACTTCTTATCTAATGCCAATGTAATGCGCATGATTAGTATAGGATTGAGCAATACTCAACATGTGATCCTGATTCTTCGCACCTGACCCCAACTTAATTTCTTGAATATATTATTATTGATATTACAAGAGGGAAAATAATATGATTAGAAATTCTAAAAGGATCTGTCTTTCTTCAGGGACGATGATATTGAAGTCCTTGCTGATGAAACCTCCGATCCAGCTGAGGAGACATCTCCAGTTCGTGCTGTCACACGGACATCAAGGTAATATGTGAGCAGACTTGTTTGAAAATATACTTTTGAAAGAGTTTATGAAATATTTTCATGTCAGACAAAATCCACAGCTATTCCTGATTTGCATCGGGAAATTCATTTTGAGAAGAAAATATATTGAGAAAAATTATTATTTCCTGGACCAGATGAATTATAAATTAACTGATAATAGATGCCAGTATGAAATAATTTATCAGCTATATGCCCTATTGTAATAAAATCAGAATTGCACAGCTGATGTTTTTTTGCTCCCATTTATTTTTAATGGGATACAAACGAGAAAGTTAACTAATGAATTATGCCCAGAGAAAACGCTCTGGAGATATCTATTTTTCCATATCGTTAGCTAGAAATGTTTCCGAATTGTAGGATTCACAAATAATTATAGGGAAGGAGTCTCTTTTTCCATGTACATCTATTTTTTACCATAGCAGTGTTTATTCCTGACATTGGAAAGAGCAGTGTAACTAAAGCTTTTGTGACCTTGAATTTAAACATGCTTTATCAGTTAGCAAATGGCCTCTTACAGCAGGGCTGTCAAACTCCCAGCCCGTGAACCAGATACATCACATGCTGGCCTCCGCTCACAACTGATTTAGTGAAGGGGGGTAAAGTCCCGATAGGTCACCTGATGCCACAAGTTTGACACCCGTGTCTTACAGCTTTCGAGAGTTGTGTTTGTAACAATGTTCTCAGTTTCTTTATGGCAGACCCATGTGATGGTAATAGTAAAGAGAGACTCAAATCCTCTCTTTGTAAATATTAACAAGATCAAAATTATAAAGTTTGCAAATGCTAGTTAATGCTGCAGACTTTATAAAACATTGCCCATATGTTGGTGACAGCTGCCAATAATATGTTTTTTCACAAATTTCTTTTCAACTACATTATAATTGAGTCTGCAAATAAAACATGCAGAATTTAAAATCTTTCCATTAAACTGGCTTAAAAGCAAAAACATTTACACTTCCTGTTAAAGGCTATTATAGGCCAACCATCACATTAGTCATGAGAGTGCTTTGGAACATGTTCTGCTTTCATATAAGTATGCCTTTAACTTTATTCTCAAAATCCCAGTGGATTATATCTTTTGGGGAGTCTTTTTCTTCCTGCTCACATAACAGCAGTGTTCAGTTCATAAACTGTTTATGCAAGCTTTTGACTTAGAACCAAGTGTTGTGCTGTCCTGTGACCATTTGCTTTCCTTGCTGAATGTGGGGCTTCAAGATTGAGAGTTATGGGCTTGTCTGTTCTGATTTCCTTGAAAACTGTCCTCCCCTTCTCTTTAGTAAGCGACTCTCCCAGCCCACTGGAGGCCTTCTGGATTCTATCACTAATATCTTTGGGTAGGTTGGTATGCATTTATGTTTTCATTACGTATTAGTTCAATATACAGCAGCACTTCAGTGATACTAGGTATTCAAACAATTTTTCTTATGTCAAGCCTTCTTCTAGCTCCTATCTCTCCTTTTCTTTTGTGTTCAACTCCTTACTTCTGCTGTGTGCTGACCTCTGATCTTTCCCTCCAGTCTGTCTGAGTCTCCCCTTTTGGGACATCACTCTTCTGATACTGCCAGGTGAAAATTTGCTTGAAATTATTCACGCTTAATTTAGCATGTGATGAGGGTTGCTGAATAATTGTCTCGTGTTGTTTTTGTTTCTTTAAAAAGACATTCCAGTTAAATAATACATAGATATATCATGGATGCATGAGGGGTAACTACTTAGGAAAGAAATGCTGGACATAATCTACATGAGTGCTGTGTCCAGTCATTTTAATTATTTTTTGTATGTATGTTAAGTGGAAGCTCTCTGTTGATAATAAAATATGAGTTTTAAATTAAACATTAATAATAGATTATGTACCTTAGCAACTAAATAACTAGTTTAGGAAAAAGGACTTAACAATAGTTATTCAACAAATAAATAAGTATTGGTGTACTTCAACTCAAAACAATTTTAAATTGGGATTCAGTGCAACAGTTGTAATGGTGATAACTTTCCCCCCACTCTGTCATAAGGAGTTTTTATACAATTGTTTTGGGTTCATGTGAGAAACTAGATGCAAAGGCTATAGAGGAGTCTCCCTAATATGCACAACCATCTTTGGGTATTGATTCCCTGCTTTTGTTGAATACTTGAATTTGTTTTAAGACTCCTTGCCTTTCCTTCCATTTTTACCCCTTGTGTAGTTGAGGTCATCCCCCTGCCTATAGTCTGGAGACATAGCTAATTTTCCTTATATACTTATTTGCATATCAATGTAACTTTCGCAGGAGGCGTTCTTTATCCTCATGTCCTCTCCCTCAAGATAATACTGATGTGCATCCTACTGCAAGTAGAGAGGTCAGACTGCCCAACACAGCAGTGTGTGTCTTTGTAAGTATGTGTTGGATTCACTATCTTAAAAAATTAATACATTTTGCCTGAGTACTTTTGCCTTTTGCCTTTGGGTGATACTTTGCAGTGTAAACGTGTAAAGTGCTTCAGGTTTTATTTCATGTTCAGTCAATTGTTTCTTTGTTTTCCTGATGAGATGCTGTATGTTCCTTACATGGCTAGCCAAAGGGGCTTTTGTGACTTCGGAAAGAATTGTAGTGTGGCTTTTGCAACAAGAAATGGGGTCTTTTAAACCAGCCAAAACTTGAGAAATGCTAATAAGTACCGAGGTCAATGATGATGAGAGTATGATCTGAATGCACTATTGAAATTGCACATCCATAACTTCCAGAGCTCCCAGCAGTTTTCTTTTCTCCCATCCATGCTCCAGAAATGCTGGCAGATGTTACAAAGCTGCTGACATTATGTGGGTATCGTCAGTTCACGTTGCTTGCAGTCGAAAGCACTTAGAGTTGACTCTCTCCCAACAAAACCAGTCAAGGAGCTGACAGTTCTGGAATGTGTTCTAACGTGCATGATCTTTAGTTTTCAAGCTGAGACCTCTTTATTTCCTGAAAATATTTTTTCCTGACTCAGCATCACTTTTCTACTTTTAACTTCTGTAGTAGTAATTTTTTTAAAATTAAATGCATCACATATATGATATATACTTAAGAACGCCTCTACTTACGAACTTTTCTAGATAAGAACTGAGTGTCCAAGATTTTTTTGCCTCTTCTCAAGAACCATTTTCCACTTACAAACCTGAGCCTCTAAAACTGTAACTGGAAAAAGCAGGGAGTCGCCTCCTTGGGGCCTCTCTAGGAATCTCCTGGGAGGAAACAGGGCTGGAAAAGGCGGGGAGAAGCCTCTGTGGGGCCTCTCTAGGAATCTCCTGGGAGGAAACAGGGCTGGAAAAGGCGGAGAGAAGCCTCTGTGGGGCCTCCCTAGGAATCCCCTGGGAGGAAACAGGGCCTTCAGCCTCCCTGTGGCTTCCCCAATCACACGCATTATTTGTTTTTACATTGATTCCTATGGGAAAAATCACTTCTTCTTACAAACTTTTCTACTTAGGAACCTGGTCACGAAACGAATTAAATTCATAAGTAGAGGTACCACTGTACTAAACATAATCTAGGAAAAATACATACAGACATGCAGACACAATACAAATTTAGCAGTTGCTTTACTTTATAAAGGGATTGCCGTGGCTCAGCCCCTAAAGAGGTTGAGCTTGTCAGCTGGAAAGCTGACAGCCTGGGTTCAAGACCCGAGCGCTGTACGACGGGGTGAGCTCCCGTTAGTTCTCCAGCTCTGACCCACCTAGCAGTTTGAATGCATTCAAATATAAGTAGGTAAATAGGTATCACTTTGTTGGGAAGTAACAGCGTTACGTGCACCTCTGTGGATAATCATGATGACCATGGAAAAGTCTTTGAACAATGCTGGTTCCCTTGGCTAAGAAACTGAGATGAACATTGTCCCAGAGAGCCAGACTTGCCTGGACAGGGGGAAACTTTACCTTTTAATCTTATAAATGCAAAATTAGCTCAGTTTTTCTTTTTCATTCTGATAGTAAAACAGTAAACCTGACTATCTTATATAATATCCCATTCTTTTCTTGACTGTAGTTTTCAACATGTAGTTTTTATCATTTCATCAGTATTTTACTGAATGCAGCATTTTAGGAGGTAAATGCCAAAAATCAGTCCCTAAACCAGTGATGGCGAATCTATGGCATGGGTACCACAGGTGGCATGCGGAGCCATATCTGCTGGCACGTGAGCTCAACTCCAGCTCACATATGCACACAGAACAGCTGGTTTTCGGCTCGTACAGAGGCTCTGAGAGGCCATTTTTTGCTTCCGGAGGGCCTCTAGGGGGATTGGGAAGGGTGTTTTTGCCCTCTTCAGGCTCCAGGTAAGCCTCTGGAGCCTGGGGAGAGTGAAAAACGGGCCTAATGGACCCACCAGAAGTTGGGAAATGAATTGTTTCTGGCCTCCAGACGGTCTCGGTGGGGGGGGGGGGCAGGGGAGGCAATTTTCACTCTAACCAGGCATTGAATTATGGGTGTGGGCACTTGCACGGGTGTGATAGTGTGTGTGCATGCACTTTCGGCACCCAAGGGGAAAAAGGTTCACCATCACTGCCCTAGACCTTTATTCTGGTTTTTTTTTTACATGTATTTAGGGTTTTTTTCTTTCTTTCATTCAATCATGTCCAATCTCCATGGACAGAACCTTGAAGTCTTCTTGATAACCTTTTTTGAAGTAGTTAGCCATTGCTTCCTGCCTGCAGCTAAGAGAAAGTGACTGGCCCCAAGTCACCCAGCTGGTTTCATACCCAAAGCAGGATCCTGGTTTCATACCCAAAGCAGTGTCCTGGTTTCTAATCTGATGTCTTAACCAAACTGAGTCTCATAAAGTTTCTTATAGATAGCTTTGAACAGGAGATGCATACTGAAGAACCCAAGAGTTGATAGACTTTTTTGTTGTTACTTTCTTAGAACCTTGTTCAGTTCTTTTATGTATCCTGTAGAGGCTGACAAATCTGGGTCCTGAAATCATCAGTAATTGTTGTCTATTGTTTTTCTTCTTCTTAGGATGCACATGATGGGGAGGTTAACGCCGTCCAATTCAGCCCTGGTTCTCATTTATTAGCAACAGGAGGCTTGGACCGAAGGGTCAAAATTTGGGAAGTTTTTGGTGGTAAGTTCAAAAAATATAGATAAAAGAGACAAAATATTTTAATTTGTGGAGACATGCTTTTTTTGCTTTAGAGGTTGATTCCATAGTTGCTATCTTTAAAAGGTAGCTACAATTCTTAACTAAAAAATTAATATAGGCATCACGAAATAAATTTCTTAATGTTTTTCCAGACAATAGGAGAGGATATATAGGTCTAGTGATGCAACACAATCTTGATTTGATAATCCCTACCATTTTCATTAGAATAATATAGCAAAATACTTAGCTTTGGGAAAGGGAATTTTCTGTGCCCAAATTCTGAAGAGTATAATTATAAGATGGAGTAGTCAAAACTGAGTATTATGGCTCACCTTAGATATAAATCAGCTTTATGAATCTAGAAATATAAATGACATATCACTAATTCTAAATGATTAGCTATGTGAGTTATACTTTTGAGACACGTTTCTTAGCTAGATTGAATGAAACTGATGGCATTGGTACTTTTTCTTGCCTCCTAAATTCTTTTCTTTTGTGTTACAGATAAGTGTGAATTTAAAGCCTCCCTATCTGGCAGTAATGCAGGGATTACTAGTGTAGAGTTTGATAATGCTGTAAGTATGGATATATTTCTTTTTTGCAAATATGTTCTGCCCTACTTCACTAGCCGATCACTTATGGCATTTTCAGAGAAACAGTAAATATAAAAATAAATAATGGAATAGGATGGAATTGCTGCACAATGCAGTTTGTTTGGTATCAGTATATATTGTCTTTTCTGGAAATACTGTAAGTGATGCGCTAGACATTGATACCTTAAAACACTAACAATCAACTTTCTAAAATACCCACAGTCATAAAATATTCTCTTGATTTTAATCCAAAGCAATGAATTGCAAAATATGAATAATTTATATTTAAAAAGCTACCGTGTTTCCCCGATAGTAAGACAGTGTCTTACTTTCTTTTTACCCCCAAAAGCCCCACTAGGTCTTACTTTCGGGGTATGTCTTACATCCCCCCCCCCCCCCCGCCGTTTCCTGCCTCCACTCACCAAATTGACAGGGTGAAGTCGGGAAGACCCAGGGAAGGTTTCTTCGGCCGGCCAGCAGCTGATCTGCTCGGCAGCGCAGCAGCAGCCCTGGCGGCGGTTCCCTCCGCTTTGACGGCGCTGGTCCGCTCGCTCGTCCCCGCAACCGACCCGCTTCCCCGACACGCGTCTGGAGGGGAGGAGCCGCTCTGCGCAGTTGGGCAGCCCTGCCTGCCGGAAAGGAGGCGGGCGAAGGAGGGCGCAGCTCCGCCCGCCCGCTCGGCTCGCTTCTACAACTTCGGACCAGCGCCGTCCTTCGCCTCGCATTTCCGGGTTGGCGAGCCTGGATTGTTTTTCCTGCGAGCGCTGGTCCCCGCTAAGCCTTCTGCGCCTGACTCGGCGAGGCGAGAGGGAAGAAGGAGAAGCGCAAGTGGATGCGGAGCGCCTGGGAGGCGAAGGACGGCACTGGTCCGAAGTTGTAGAAGCAAGCCGAGCGGGCGGGCGGAGCTGCGCCCTCCTTCGCCCGCCTCCTTTCCGGCAGGCAGGGCTGCCCAACTGCGCAGAGCGGCTCCTCCCCTCCAGACGCGTGTCGGGGAAACGGGTCAGTTGCGGGGACGAGCGAGCGGACCAGCGCCGTCGGGGTATGGCTTATATTAGCCGACCCCCCTGAAACCCCCCATATGTCTTACAATCGGGGGGTCTTACTATCGGGGAAACACGGTATAATATTTCTCTAATTCTATCCAATCCTCAAATTCCAAAGTCAAGTTGACCCCCCCCCCCTTGTCTTATAGGAAATCTTATAGTGTCCAAGTCAAAAGAAATTTCATCAGATTATTGTCTCTAAGCCAAGCAGTTAATTTCACTATCTTCAACTGGCTCCATCCCTTTCACAGTTTAGATTAGTGGTTAAGGCACCAGACTAGAAAGCAGAGAGCATGAATTCCAATCCCTCCTTAGCCATGAAAGTCAGCTGCCTGGACCAGTCACACCTTGTCAATCCAACTTAACCTCACAGGGTGGTTATTATAGGGAAAATAGGAAGAGGAATGTTGTTGATACATTTGTCACCTTGAGTTATTTGTAAAAAATAATAAAATGAGATACAAATAAATAAATAAAATTCTTCCATTGTGGGCATATTTTCTTCTTTCCATTTTGGACAGAGAGCAACCTTGCTATTGATGTCATATATAAAAATAAATCCCATGTCCTCCCCCCATGCACCTGATTATCTGCCCTCCCTAAAAGAAAAGGGTTTTAATTTTATGTCTGATTTCAAAATTTTACAAACCTATAGTTCAGAAAATATGTCCATCCTCTTTCTTGAATAATATCAATGTACATTAAAAGTGTGATCATCTGGAAAATTAAACAATTACTCAGAAGTGATATAAAATTACAGTGGTACCTCAAGATACGAACCCCTTGTCTTACGAACAACTCATGATACGAACCCAGGGTTCAGAAAAATTTTGCCTCTTCTTACGAACTTTTTTCGAGTTACGAACCGGCGTTCGGAGACTGCTGGGAAGCCGCGCGGCTGTTTTAAAAGGTAACAGCCGGGCGGCGGGGCTTCCCAGAAGCCTCCCGAACGCCGGTTCATAACTCGAACAAAGTTCGTAAGAAGAGGCAAAATTTTGCTGAACCCTGGGTTCGGTTCGGGAGGTTGCTGGGAAGCCCCCCAGGCCGGCTGCGACCTTTTAAAACACCCGCGCCGCTTCGCAGCTGTCTCCTGAAGCCGAACGCTAAAGCCGAACCTCCGCGTTCGGCTTCGGGAGGCAGCTGCGAAGCGGCGCGGGTGTTTTAAAAGGTCGCAGCCGGCCTGGGGGGCTTGCCAGCACCCCCCCTAACCTGGGTTTGGGGTTCGGGGGGGTGCTGGGAAGCCCCCCAGGCCGGCTGCGACCTTTTAAAAGAGCCGCGCCGCTTCCCAGCTGTCTCCTGAAGCCGAACGCGGAAGTTCGGCTTTGCCGTTCGGCTTCAGGAGACAGATGGGAAGCGGCGCAGCTCTTTTAAAAGGTCGCAGCCGGCCTGGGGGGCTTCCCAGCACCCCCCCGAACTCCGAACCCGGGTTCGGGGGGGTGCTGGGAAGCCCCCCAGGCCGGCTGTCACCTTTTAAAACAGCCGTGCGGCTTCCCAGCAGTCACCGAAAGCCCCTTTTTTGCGGGGGGTTTTTTTGGTTGCACGGATTAATTGACTTTACATTGTTTCCTATGGGAAACAATGTTTCGTCTTACGAACCTTTCGTCTTACGAACCTCCTTCTTGCACCAATTAAGTTCGTATCATGAGGTATTACTGTATTATCTTTTTAGTAACACTATTTTATTCTGTTTCCCCTTTTTTGCAAGTACTTGCAAAAGTTAGGCCTGTTGCCTGTAAAAATAAGTGGTATTTGCATATAACTGAAGTCTGTACTACTTCTACAAGAGAGACTGTTTTGCTGAGGTCAGTGATGAATAGTAAAAGGTCTGATTTGCCCAGATTATTGCTTCCCATACTATCTAACTTCCAGCAGTTACTCTTCCATCAAGCTAAAGAAATGCTATGTGTGGAAGAATATTTGCTGATACATTGTGATATATTCAGCTTGTGTCCTTGTAGAGTATTGAGGAAACACCGCTGAAATTGTTATCCAACATAAAACAATAAAGGAGTTTTAAGTATTGGAGGCAATTAGTTGGGTATATGATATCAGCTTTTTAAACTGAGACCACTTAATGAAGCAAAACATCTCTAGCAACAGAAAGAAGAATTAGGAATGGGAGAAAGAATGGAGGATGAGGCAAAAAAAATGGGAAGATAATGGAGGGGGGAAATTGAATCAGGATGGCCAACAGGAGAAGAATATGTAATGGTAATGAAGCTTTAAAAACTTGTAAATAAACACCAAATAAAAGTGATAAGATTAGGCAGTGGCCTACATTGAGATGAGATAGATCATACAATAATGTGAAACAAAATTGTTTAAAATTGCAGATTGTAAAAATGGTTATCATAGAAAATATTTTAAAAATCATTTCCATAGGGTTCCTACTTATTAGCGTCTTCAAATGACTATGCCAGTAGGATCTGGACAATGGATGATCATCGGTTACGGGTGAGTATTTCTTCGAAGACATGACACATGTGCCTAATTCTGACAAGGTTTATATTTATAAAAAGATGTTAGAAATTGGGTATGATAGTGAATTTTAACACTCAATATACTATAATTTGAGTAATCCTTTAATCACCTTGTACTTATTTTTATTTATTGTATTTTTGGAGTATAAGACGCACTCTTTACCCCCTTAAAAGGGGGGTGTAAATGTTGGTGCATTTTAGACACAGAATACAACCATTTTTGGGGCTCCCAAAGCCCTACCCTACATCCCATTTTTGCAAAAATAAAATGGGGTGAATAGAGGGTCTGGGAAGCCTGCAGAAAGCTCCTGGGGACCAGGGAAAGGTAAAAATGCCCCCATTTTTGTGAAAAAAAATGGCAAAAACCAGCCCATTTTTTGCAAAAATTGGGCATTTTTGCCAGCACCCAGGAGCCCTCTGCAGTTTCCCAGACCCTTTACCAACCCCATTTTTGCAACAAAAAAAAATGGGTGAAAGACGGCTCATTTTTTTGCAAAAACCAAGGTGGTTTTGTCTTATAATTACCCCATCTAGGATGACTGGAGGAGGAATTCTGGGAGTTGAAATCCATTAGTCTTAAAGCTGTCAAATATGAAGACCTCTGAGTTAGGGGTGCAAGGGTCTTCAAACTTGGCAAGTTAAGACTTATGGACTTCAACTCACATTCCTGAGTTAGCCTGAGTGCAAGAGAAATTCTAGGTGTTGAAGTCCACAAAGCTGTCAAATTTGAAGTTTGTAAAAAGTGTACCTGGTTGTAAAAAATATTCTTCTAACCTGGTATTTTAATAAATAATATATTACAACATTTGGTTCAGAATACTTTTTTCTTTATTTTCCTCCTCTAAAATCTAGTTGCGTCTTATACTCCAAAAAGTCCTGTATATGGCTTGTTTGATATTTCCAACACAAAGTGATTTGAACATACTACTGTATTTGGAAACAGATATTGTATTTTTTTTTACAAAAAATACAGTTCTTAAAGAATTATATCGTTTGACAAATCTGCATATATTTCAATAGTAACTAAACCCTACAAAAATGGATAGTACCACCACTAGGTTGCCAAACTTTTGAAACTGGTTTGGTAAACAAAAGTATATTCCGTATTCATTATTTTCTTTTTCTAACCCATTCCTTTTTTTAAAACCATAGCTCAGAAGGTAGGAGCATGTTTTATATGCAGACAGCTTTAGCTTCAGTCCCTGAGAATCCTGCATTTAAAAATTAGCAAGCTGCTAGAACTGCTCTGCCATAGATTATGAACTGTTACTAGATTTGCTAATGATCTTCTGTATATTGCACTTTTAAAAATAATAATACAGGTAGTCTTCGACTTACAACCGTAATAGAACCTGCCCCTTTCAGTCACGAGCCATGATAGTAATGAAGAAAAACATGGATATGATCACCTCACTTAATGACTCCAATCTTTGCTCTGCCTCTGATCTAGTGCAGGCCCAGGCCTACACTGCAGCAACACCCCCAGCTCCCCAAGACTCCCAGGGACTCCCATATCCCATGCTCCACTTCCTACCCCTTGATTCCTGCAGGCCTTGGACCTTCTTTCCTGCCTCACTGGGTCCGCACTGGCCTTGGGCCAGTTTTCCCACCCCATTTTTCCCATGCCCTTCACTTTTTTGAAAGATCTCCTTGAGCAAGCAGCCTCTCCACCATACAGCCTTCCTATACAGTGGAGACCACGTGGAGTCATCCTAGAAGCGGATGCCATGTTGGGGGTGGGAAGAACTCCAAAAATGGCATCCTGAGATTGCAGGGACTCAGTGGGGTGTTGGGAGACTGCTGCAACATCTCTGTGATTGATCTAAAGACAGTTGGATTGTCAAAATACCCAAAATTTTGTTCATGTGATGGGAGGGGGGGTGTATGGGTTGTAACTTTAGGCAGAGATTATACATTCCTTTGTTCATTTTAATTTTGAACGGGCACTAAATAAACACTTGTAAGTCAAGGTACTACCTGTATTAAATTATAGGAACTTGGAAGGTACTTTTAAAATTGTAGCATTTCACTGAGGCCAAATAATGGTTTTCTGAAGATGGTCAACCAAATATTCCTAGGAAAACAAATGGAAACGGGATATAACAGTGAGCCATATCTTGTTGCAAAATGCCAGCATAGACAACTGTAGGTTTTATTTAACCAACCATACGTGTGCTCCATTGTTAAATATAACACTAATGAAACAAAAAATACAGGCAATTTCGACTTATTTGAGTTCAAAATTTATATTGCTAAGTGAGAAATTTCTTAAGTGAGTTTTGCCCCATTTTATTACCTTTCTTGCCACAGTTGTTAAGTGAATCACTGCAGTTGTTAAATTAGTGATATAGTTATCCCTGAATCCAGCTTCCCCCTCTGATTTAGCTTGTCAGTCCACAAAAGGTGATCACATGACCCAAGTCACCTTCATAAATAGGAATTGGTTGCCAAGCATCTGAATTTTATGCTTCATGTAACCATGGAGATGCTGCAACGGTCATAAGTGTGAAAAACAGTCACTTTTTTCAGTGCTGTTGTGCCTTTCAGCGATCACTAAACAAACTGTTATTAAGTCAAGGACTACCTGTGGTGTATACAACCATTTGGAGATCTATTTAATATACCAGAATCACACTTGTATATAAAGGCTGTTTCTTAATTCTCAGTGTAGAATGAAGGCTGGGTAATTCTTTGAAATTCTATTTCTGTTAAACTATTGAATGGTGAGACCAAGTGTTATAAAAATGTGTTTTCTTACATAATGTCAATTTCTCTAGCACACGCTCACGGGGCATAGTGGAAAGGTTTTATCAGCCAAATTCCTTCTGGACAAAGCTCGCATTGTATCTGGGAGTCATGACAGAACACTCAAGCTATGGGACCTGCGCAGCAAAGTCTGTAAGGAAGCCGTTTCACAGTTTCCCACATGCATCAAAGGGACAAGAAGAACACTCATTGACTGATTACCTCTCAAAGCATTCAAAATTGCTGTTCTATTAATCTTCTGATATGTATATGGATTCAAAGCTGGCTTCTTCCCTTGGGGTAGGACACTGAAAATGAGGAATGTTACTAAAGACTCATTCCATTAATCAGTGGAACTAAACATTTTACTGTTGCCCCAAGTGTCATCTTGGTAGTCACCACTGACTGATGTTTTTTTTAAAAAAAAAATTGATTTTCTAATAGGTTTTGATTTCTAAATTTTCTTGACTTTGAAGCCATATCAGTCATTGGAGAAAAATGGCTAATCTGCTACTATAAAAAGACACAACCAGATACCAGCATTTAAAAAATCTTTTATTGTTTGATTACCAATATTCCTCTTACCCAGAGTAATTGGTAATAAGTTTCTTTTTTTAGTATTTATATGATGCTATTAAAATAGATCAGGTGATAATTTCATCTTCTTGCACATAGCATAGATTCTCTATGCCATTATAGATCTTGGCTAACTTTGCTGTTACAGAAATTGGCATTCTCCCATTTGGCTAGAGGTTTTCCTCCTGATAATGCAGATAGATAGAATTGGTAGCTGCCATCTAGCTCAGCTTATTTCTATTTTTTCATTCTAGTAATATAACATTGATCCAAATGCTATAGAAGCATAAAGTGTGCAGGTGTGTTTGTTTGTGTATGTGCACAAATTTTACTGTGATCCACAGTTCAATATTCAGTGTTTTCACCACCAAAAAAGTATGCTGGTTTAAGAAAAATATACCTGCTATTGGGCTGAGATTGACTTCTGACTTTTGAAATAGGTGTTCCTACCAAAGATTTATAATAAACAATACTGCTGTCAGCAAAGATTAATCTTATATAACATACTGCAAGAGCTGCTAAACCTTTAAGCAGTTGAAGTGGCTCATTCATTGATGCTTTAAAAAAAAAGATTTTGTGACTTCAAGTTTTGTAGAAGTTTCTAAATTGTATTTATAATAGTGTTCATACATTTAATGATTTGATATAGTGGCACCGCAAAAGATTGGTAAGAGTTAGTGGTGTTGAGCCCTTTTTTCCTTTTGCACATATAAGATATTCTAGCTAGCTGTTGCAAATTGTGTATACCTTGCAAGATTTGTATTGCAAATTCTTCCAAGTTCATGGAAGAAACAGCTTAGCAAACTTTGTGGATTGCTTCATTATAAATCATTCTGAGCTTTTATCCACATGTATAATTATAATAATTAAAATAAAGAGTACAACAGGTAGAGATATTTTTAGCAAAGGGACATTTATCTGGGTTATTTATAAAGTAAATCATCAGACCATCCCAGATATTATGGGCTAGGGATGCGTGTTACTTAAAAGTATCCCTAGCAGTGGACCAATTGTCTGAAGTTGTGTTACCAAGCTATCTCTAGATGTGATTGTATACTTCCATAAGAAAAATATAAATGTATGGTAAACCCCCTCCAGGGGTTTTAAATCTTAGCCTAGACCAAAAGATCCAGGGAGGTGGCTGATGGAGTAGAGCAGGGGAATTTTGGGAGTTGAAGCCCACCCATCTTAAAATGGTCCAGGTTGAAGAAAAACACTGGAATAGAGAACAGCCCACCTCGTCCTTCTCCCTCTCCATCCTGCTTAGTTTTGTTTTAATTAAATTTTTAAATTGAAAATATTATTTTAATTTATTGTGTATTTTAGTCAATGTCTGTAAGCTGCCCAAAGTTGCCTTTGATGGGTGGCATTTAAGTTTGATAAAAAAGCAAACAGATGCAGCTTCCATGTAGTTTAAGAGGTCCATCTACTACTATTTCTTGACAATCTGGAAGGACATAGATGAAGGACTTTTTAACTTTTAAACCTTATATAAAATTGAAATTGTAAACATTTATTTAATAAAATAGTCATTCTCTTTCAGCTCAATATACTTCACAGGTTGGTTTTTGGGGGGAAATAGGAGAAGAAAAGGGTATTAGATATGTTAGTTGCCGGAAGCTACTTTAAAAATAATAAAAGTGGGGTGGTGGAGGAAATCTTTTAAAGTGTTGCTCTGAATTGCAGCCATTTTTTCTAAACACAGAGAATCTGTTAGCTACCAGCTAGTCACTGCCATCAGGTATAAAAGAAAAAATATGTTCTTATTTATTAATCTAATTTATATAGCTGCTCGTCTTATCAGAAGTGATTCTGGGCACAACAGATAAAACAAAAGATAGAAGAATAGCAAATACAAATATGAAAATCATAGTTAATTAGTAAATAGAAGCATAAGTGAAGGAAGCATACAAAATGACCCCCTGAACAGTGGAGCTATCTAAACAAGTCTTCAGTTCCATGGCAGCCTCAGGCCTGGTCAAATGATCTTAAAGGTCTTTCAGAATATCAGAAGGGATAGACCAATCTAATATGTTGCCATTCATTCTTATAAAAGGAGGAAATTGCTCTATGTCTATCCTCTCTTTTCCCCCCCCCCCCCCTTGTATTTCAGCAAATTGATGGGGATGAATATTGTACTTAGCTAGCTAAAGTAAGTTCATATTCCTAGATTTTTGAGCTCTTTCAAGGTAATAATCTTGAAAGATAAAAATCTAATAGGGTAGTTTTTGATCTATAAATTTGAGAAATACCTTTCAAAATTCCCTTCTAAATATAGACAGAGGAATTTTATGGATGGTTTCTCTGAATTTCTGTAATCAAAGAAGCAATTCTGCACTAATATCTTAATATAATTTGTTTTTCTAAGGATTTGAAATTGACTATAAACATAGAAAGCCAAGGAATCTTGTATCCCTGGAAGTATGATAATACAGTGAAAGCATCTTCTCCATCCCTTGTCTAACTCAAAACTACAGAAGTGTACTCCCCCATGAGAATTTCTCAAGAATTTTGTTCGGATTGCAATATGTTCAAAACAAGTTCTCTGCCATAAAATTCAATGACATATAGTAAGGGGGGGATATACAGTAATATCTCATGCGCTAATGCTAGTTTAATATTTTTAGGAGGCTTTTGTAGAAGAAAGATTGTGGATTCAATTACATGATTAATAACTTCATCTTTTTAAAGGTATAAAAACGGTTTTTGCTGGATCCAGCTGCAATGATCTGGTCTGTACAGAACAATGTGTAATGAGTGGACACTTTGATAAGAAAATCCGTTTTTGGGATATTAGGTGAGTGAAACTTCCTTTTGAAATAGGGAAAGACCATTTTGATGTCACAATGATTCCAGTAAGATCAGAAACAGGTTTAGATTCAGAACCTTTTGACTGCAACAGATTTTACATGTTTCAAATGAAGAGCTGGGGTGGCGCAGCAGGTAGAGTGCTGTACTGCTGGCCACTGAAGCTGACTAGATTTGTAGGTCAGCAGTTCAAATCTCAACACCGGCTCAAGGTTGACTCAGCTTTCCATCCTTCCGAGGTGGGTAAAATGAGGACCCAAATTGTGGGGGCAATAGCCTAGCTCTGTTAAGAAGTGCTATTGCTAACATGTAAGGTGCCCTGAGTCTAAGGAGAAGGGCGGCATAAAAATCGAATGAATGAATGAATGAATGAATGAATGAATGAATGAATGAATGAATGTGATTGTCTTGTAATGTGAACTCATACACTTTGAAAAGCATGTATTAATCAGACATAAGGAGAGATACATAAAGGAGACTTAAAGCCACACTATTAGACTTCTGATTTACCCAGATCAGAGAATTAGTCAGAAAAATGGCCCTGCTTCCAAACCTAGGAAATCCCAATAGTGCAGCAGATTTAATGACTTAACACCTTCACATTCATCTTTTAGGAAGCTAAGTACTCTGGTGAAGAATGTAATGCAATTTGGGCCAGTGGGGGAAAATACTTTATTTCAGTGACTGTCACAATAATGCTAGTGTTCTAGACAGAGGTGGACTGCTAAGGTAGAACGGTGACGTGTGCTTGCCCCTGTAGCTCTGAGTGCTAGCGGAGACCAGCGCAATTATGCTACTGCACCTGTGCAGGTTGCAAAATCGCATGCAGAGACCCAGGTGCGCCCATGTTTCTGTATGATTTTTTGCTTCTGCGCATGCGTTGGATTCCACTAGAACTCAGAGCTACGGGGATGAGCACACATCACCAGTCCACCTTAGCAGCCGCCTCTGGTTCTAGAGTTTAAATTTACCTATTGCTGTTTAAATAGGCTAGATTTAAACACTTTTTATTCTAAGCTGCAAAGCAGTACATCACATAAGCACATAAATTATGTTATTGATTACATCTTTTATCCACTGCAACATTTTTAATGAAGCTTCTTGTACACCACCAAGCTAAGTACCATTAAGGAAATGTTAACTTGTGCTACATTTTGTTTTTAGAAGTGAAAGTGTAGTACGGGAAGTGGAATTGCTGGGAAGGATTACAGCTCTAGATCTCAACCCTGAGAGAACAGAGCTGCTTACATGTTCTCGTGATGATCTGTTGAAAATTATTGACCTCAGAAATAATACTGTCAAACATACATTTAGGTGAGTATGGTTCTGCAAGTGAGTTGTATATTTCTTATCTTTGTCAAAAGCCAGGAATTCAGAGCTTTTGACATTTAATGGTAATAAGCAGCCTGCTCTTGAAAAGTATCTTTGTTGACAGTCTATGATATTCTAATGTAGATGTTTGTGCTTAATAAAAGAAAGAAAAAGACCTGATTGGTTTGATTATTTACTTTTTAGGTTTGTGTGGCTAAGCTGTCTATTTGTAGTTGCTTATAAAATTTAACATTTTGTGGTGGGTTTTTTCTTCCAGTGCTCCAGGATTTAAATGTGGGTCTGATTGGACTAGAGTTGTATTCAGGTAAGAAGCTGAACTACCAAAACTTGGGTTGGGTGTGATATTTCTTCTGGCTTTTTATTATTTGTAAATAGTATATAGAGGTACTTGCTTAGCACATTAGATTAGATAATTAGATGAAGTTATTCTGTATTGGTACAAAACTTCAAGAACAGAACTACATTCTGTTCCCACTGATTAGAAAAAAAGAAAATTCAGAACATCTAATTAGTTGTAGTGATTGTAGGTGCTCATTTCACACTTATTTTTAATGTTTTAGGTAGGAGGGAAACTCATTTAGTGTCACCTTTGCAGTTAAATATATTCATTCCATTTGGTTAAAAGTCTGTTCTAGACTTTTGGGAGATGTCCATCAACTAATGACACATTGTACTGCAAAGACAATGACACGTTTTTTCTCTTTTCCAAATATGTGATTTTTCAGCCCTGATGGAAATTATGTTGCAGCTGGCTCAGCAGATGGGTCACTTTATATATGGAGTGTGCTCACTGGAAAAGTGGAAAGAACACTTTCCAAGCATCACAGGTGAGTCAAGATAATGCTGTTAAAATCTAAACCTTCTACATTTTGGAGGGGAAACTAGTCTACAAGGCAGCCTTCCTGAAGCTGTTGCTCCCTACATGTACTGGAGTCTTCAGAGAGGGGCGGCATACAAATCTAATATATTATTATTATTATTATTATTGTTGTTGTTGTTGTTGTTGTTATTTATTACTCCTACACTGCAAGGCTAATGTGAAGTGCTCAGAACATTACTGGAAAACATAAAACAATCAATTTCATATGCTGTTGTGCACATTCAACTTTGTACAGAACAAAGTATTCAATGAGAATATTTCACTTATTCAGATCTAGGATGTGTTATTTGAGTGTTCCTTTATTTTTTTGAGCAGTATGTTTGCAAAACCTCTTTGAGCCAAATGTTTCTCATTCTAGTTAGTGAATGGCAATAAATCTTCAAAAATAACTGTAGAGACTGAGTAACATTTCCTGCTCAATTCAATTTTTTGCCTTTTGGAGATCTGATAACATTGATGTCATCTTTTTGGTTTCAGCAATCCCATCAATGCTGTGGCATGGTCACCATCTGGAGCCCATGTGGTCACTGTGGACAAAGGAAACAAGGCGGTGCTGTGGTCTGAATTTTGACCTAAAAGTGCAAAACACTAGCTTGCCAAAAAAAAAAAAAAATGCATGGGAAGGCAAAGTGTCTGTCTGTCTAGAGAGGAGAGAAGTCCCATATCTGGCTCTCACCCAAGTTTATTTGCCGAGTGCATAAGCTTGCCTTTAGCAAAGAATTATTGATGCATCCCATCAGGAAGTGGATCCTGATTACAGTATGTTGCTGCTATCTAACTTTCATAAAGGTTTGGGTGTGGAAGCGGTCATTTTTAAAATGCACCATCTGCACGCTGAAAAGTTTATTATACCAGATAGCAGCACTCCTGGGAAAAAAATATTCTATGGCATTTCACCGTTGGGTGCTGTAGCAAAACTTCCTGTATGTCCTGACTTTATGCATGTATTCCTACATGTGTCGTATCTTCTCTGAGCTAGCTAAGAGAGGAGGTGAAGGATCCTAAGACACAGAACGGTGGGATCCAAAGTGTAATCTCATTTGAGCAAGCCATGAATTTGGCAGTTGCATCTGTGGGACTTCTAGTACTTAGCAAATCACAGCTTCTTGTACCAGCTTGATTTGTGGCAGGCAGAGTTGTCTGAAGTTGTATCCTCCAAAGTTTATCCAGGCAGCAGTGATACAGAAGCATTTTAATTTGTGCGTTTTGGCTTTTAATTGTGGGGATACAACAAGAGGTTCTGCTGTATTGAGGAATGTATGATAGCACGACCTGAGCACAAAAAACCAAATCCAGAGCAACTTCTGCTATCTTGCAGTTTTATATCGAGGGCAAAGGACATGAAAGGAAATAAAGATCTGAAACTGAATGTCCTGGGGTTGCTGGCAAATCTGTATCATTTGCCTCTGACTTAAATGTGCAATATTCTTTCTGTGTTGGAGCGCTCTCTCTCTCTCTCTCTTTCTCCCTGCCATGGAGGAGGCTTGGAGAGTGGGGGGGTCTGTATCCTTCGGTGGTTAAATGCACAATATGGTTTGAGGAGAATTTGTGGCATTGAAGATTCATCAGCCAAACACTTTTCCACATTCAGTGGGCTGTGATACAAGCCACCAGCATTAAATTGCCTTTTAATTTGCACTTTAATTTTTCTTCCTTCCACAACTTATTTTGTATTGCTTGTATTGGAGGGCAAGTGAGCAGGATTCTTTTGGGTCTGGGGTTCTCATTAGATCCCTTCCCTTTGACAACTTATACAGAGGAAAATGGAAAGTACCTGGGACAAACTTTATTTATTGTATTAATCTGTCCACTAGTACTTGACTGATTATAAATAAACCAATATCCTGCTTCTAAATCTGTATTGCCTTTTCTCTGTTTTTTAATCTGCTTTGGATACAGTCATAGGAATGGAAAGCAGTTTGAAAAGAATACTGAAGGCTCTATATAAAGTTTCATCTGTAAATATACACTGCTCAAAAAAATAAAAGGAACACTTAAACAACACAATATAACTCCAAATAAATCAAACGTCTGTGACAATCAAATTGTCCACTTATGAAGCAACACTGATAGGCAATCAATTTTACATGCTGTTGTGCACATTCAACTTTGTACAGAACAAAGTATTCAATGAGAATTTTTCATTTATTCAGATCTAGGATGTGTTATTTGAGTGTTCCTTTATTTTTTTGAGCAGTATATTTGCAAAACCTACAATGAGATGCTGGGGCAGAAGGAATAATGCACCTACTGTTTCACACACAAAAAAAGCACAGTAGAGAGAATCAGAAACAGTTGTGCAAATGGACTGCCAACATTGTAATATAAATCAGTGGTATGATTCCCTGATCAGGAATATATGCAGTTCTGGTTGCCACAACTTCAAAAAGGACCTAATGGAGTTAGAAGTTGTTCAGAGTAGGATAGCCAAGATGATCACAAAATTCAAACTGCTTCCCTATAAAGTTTGGGGGTGTTTTAGTCTAGAAAATAGACAAAGGAGAGGGGATATGATTGAGGTATACAAAACTCTATATTCCATGCAGACAGGGTAGTACTGCAACTTGACCCTACGTGTTTGCCCAAGGTTAATTCCCATTTCCCCAGGCCACAGGAAATCATATTGCCGGACTTCTATCAGAAACCCAGACATGATCTACAAAGGAAGAGGCACACCTTGGATGTCAGGGGCATTTCGTATTTACATAAAAAGAACAGCTCCTCTAAGAAAAACGGAGTCATTGTTTGCATCATTCTAACCGTCTTAGCTAGGTAGAAAGGTTACTGTAACAACAGTGGGACAGTGGAATCGAACATGCATTGCCAAGGCATACAAAATACAGGCTCTGCCAGCGCCCAGACAAGTGACTGCACACACTACTAGAAGTGCGGTCACAACAGCTGCCTGGGTGACACAGGTCTCTATAGAGGAAGAATGCAGGGAAGCAACTTGGTCTTCACCATCCCCATTCATCACACATTATAAGCTGGACGCATTCGCCTTGGCTGTGGTGGCATTCGGCAGAAGGGTTCTCTGATATTGACAAATTTGAATGGGTCCAAAGACGGGCTACAAGAATGGTGGAAGGTCTTAAGCATAAAACGTATCAGGAAAGACTTAATGAACTCAATCTTTATAGTCTGGAGGACAGAAGGAAAAGGGGGGACATGATTGAAACATTTAAATATGTTAAAGGGTTAAATAAGGTCCAGGAGGGAAGTGTTTTTAATAGGAAAGTGAACACAAGAACAAGGGGACACAATCTGAAGTTAGTTGGGGGAAAGATCAAAAGCAACATGAGAAAATATTATTTTACTGGAAGAGTAGTAGATCCTTGGAACAAGCTTCCAGCAGACGTGGTAGATAAATCCACAGTAACTGAATTTAAACATTCCTGGGATAAACATATATCCATCCTAAGATAAAATACAGAAAATAGTATAAGGGCAGACTAGATGGACCATGAGGTCTTTTTCTGCCGTCAGACTTCTATGTTTCTGCAGAAAGTACACATAGACAGGAGGACTTGGGACCAGACCATGGCCCACTCTTAGGACATGCTGGCTTTGGTATGTCCCACACTTTGGATTCTCAAGAAAGAGAAAGAGCGTTGTCTTACCTGATATACTTCTCAATGTACTGCTGGAGAATACAATCCCACCCTGATGACCACCTAGTCCAGAATTCAAGTGTGGACAGCTAAGTCAGATAAAGGTGAAATCATCTGCTACATCTTCAATCAAACTGGGAAGTAACCAGTAGAGGCGTGGCAGAAAGCTCAACTGTTTCAGTCTACAAAGGAAGAAGGCGGAGAAATACCCACACTTTGGATTCTCCGGCAGTACATTGAGAAGAAGCATATCAGGTAAGACCAACACACTTTCTCATGACATTTTCAGAAGATCCAGAGGCTGTGCAAGAGCACACCCCCACCCATTCTCACAGTTTCTGCAGCCTCAAAAATCACTCAAGAAAAGAACATGCTTTCTAAAATAGTTGCTGGGTTTCTAAAATAGTTGATGAATGTTGGTGTGTCATCTAAAACATCGTGGTATATCACCTTTAAAATCTTTAATACCTTTAATGTCTTCTCTGGTAACCTTGTAAACTAGGGCATACAAAACTTTTGCCAGACCAATTCTTGATTACAACTCATCTGCCTGGAATCTGCATTTTGTATTGTACATTAATACAATTGAGTGGATTCAGAGGTATTTCATGAGAACAGCACTCCTCTGCTCACAATAGAATACCTTACGCCACCAGGCTTGAAATTTTGGACTTGGACAATGTGGAACTGCACCACATTACGGTCTGAGCTAAGCTAGTACCCAAATTGTCTTCTGCAACGGCCTACCTATCAATTACTATTTTCCCCGCCCTCTGGAATCAGCTCCCCCTAGAAATTTGCACTGCTCCCAACCTCCTCGCCTTCCGTAAAAGTTTAAAGATCTATCTGTGCCGGGGCCATTAGACGCTAGGCCTCTGGCCAACGAGTGTAGTATGTCTTGCTGGGTGAATGGGAATGAATGATTTAAAATATTATTAGAGTTTTTAAAGTTTTTTAGCTATATTAATTGGATTTTTTAGATATGTATATTGTTTATTGTTTCAATATGTTGTGAGCCTTCCCGAGTCCTCGGAGAGGGGTGGCATACAAATCCAATGAATGAATGAATGAATGAATGAATGAATGAATGAATGAATGAATGAATGAATGAATGGGCAAACAATAGATGTAAACTCAAAGTAAACCGTTCCAAATTTGATTGCAGAAAATACAACTTCAGCAACAGTGGTCATCGCCTTGAATGCTGTGCCCAACTCCGTTGTTACATTCTCTAACCCCCATTCCCAGCTTCAACTTTAAACTGTCTACTGTGGACCTCACCCCATTAATAAGAGATCCATAAAGGGGGTGTACATAAGCGCACCAGCGTGCCTACCGTCCCTGTCCTAATGTCCTCATTTATTTGTACTCATTCCTTGTTCATGTCCATGTTTATACTTATACCTGTTACCTAATACATGATCGACAAACTAAATAAAATAAAATCTGCATCAAATTCACCATCACTGCTCTGAACCATAGTTTAGTCATAAGAACTGCAGCATTTTCAATTCTCTACAAAAAGAAATTATGTCGAATCTCTTCCTATACAAGGTAACTGATACGATTTTAGTACTAATCAACATTTGCATGTGTTTGAAATAGCTTAATGCCCCGTATACAAAAATGTTTTCACATGTCCTGGCAAAGGTATCTTCTGACACTTCAAGGACATATGCTCATGACCGATTCTAATGCTGAATCAGTGGGAGGAAGGCTTATCCAAGATTATGCTTAGTTTCTACAGAGGAAAAGATATAAGTGGTACCTCTACTTAAGAACTTAATTCATTACATGACCAGGTTCTTAAGTAGAAAGGTTTGTAAGTAGAAGCAATTTTTCCCATAGGAATCAATGAAAAAGCAAATAATGCATGCAAATCCATTAGGAAAGAAATAAAAACTTGGAGGTGGCGAGGAGGAGCATGTGCCTCCCATACACCCGGCACGAGGCTGCCTCCCATACACTGCGCCAGAGAGAGAAACTCAGGCGGGCGAGGGGGGAACCTCCTGCTCCTTTGATTGAAAGGCGGCTGCTGCTGCTATCTGCTTCCTCTTCCTTCCCATGCTGAAGGGCTCCCCTCTCCTCTTGCTCGCTTTGTAGCCAGCGCCTTTCCTTTGCTGTGGTGACTCCTCAGTTTGGCTGAAGCCAAGTTGATCTGGCCAGGGTGAAGTGCCCCCTTTTGCCTTTCCACGCCCAGACGCACCGGGTGTATGGGAGGCAGCATGAGTGAAGTGGTTTATTCCCTCTCCAAACACCCAGAGAAAGGAAAATACTCCGTTCACTCTGGGCTGCCCAGAGCGAAGGAAGCATTTCTTTTCTCTGGGCACTGGAAGAGGTTTATTCCCTCTCCAAGCGCCCAAAGAAAGGAAAATGCTTCATTTGCTCTGGACTCCCAAAGCCTCCTTAAGCGCTATCAAAAGGCAGTCCAGAAAAGCCCGAGATGGCTGGGATTAAAGTGGGAATGGCAGGAAACTAGTCGGGCCTTCGTTCCGCTCTCAAATTTCCTGGGAAATTTTTCCGGGCTTGGATACTTAAATAGAAAATGGTTCTTAAGAAGAGCCAAAAAAATCTTGAAACCCAGTTCTTATCTAGAAAAGTTCTTAAGTAGAGGCGTTCTTAGGTAGAAGTACCACTGTACCTACCTATTGTGACAGATGATGGTGTAAGTGTGGATGTTTAGTAACTGGATGTTTAAAATCCCAATTCTTAGAAAAATGGAATTTTTCAACGAGAGAAGTGGTTCCTATCGATGATACATACAGAAGTATGAAGAATGTGCACAAAAATATATATTGTATTGTACAAGCATAATAAACAATGCTTTACTATGATTAATCTCAGCCCTAATAAGAACATGAGGAAGAGATTTAAAATAAAGCTGCTTTAAATAACCTCATTAAATCTTCTGGTGTCGTCTTTGTGCTTTATGAAATTAGAAATGTTGACACTGAGGAATTTAGGATCCATAGATAATACTTAACACAAGCTGATAATCCACATAAAATATTCTGGCCTTGGGCTCAATGATGGAAATTTGGTTCCACCTAAGCACCAAATCTGATTTTCAGAGCGCCTACAAATTGTCAGCCTGGGTTCTAACAGAGGTAACACTTCGTCTGCAGCAAACTTTTTTCCCCCCTGCCTGGGTCTTGTAAAATTTGTTGCTTTGGATAGATTTTTTTTATTTTAAAGCTCCTGAAACTTTCTGTTCCCTGGAATTGCTGAGGCATTTGGAACATTTACAGGTAAATTTCTTTTTTTCTTCTTGCATATTTGGCCACTTAAAGACTGCAGTGCTAGGCACCCTATGTATCAGTATGACCTGTTGAATGAAGTTATACATAATTCCTAAGAGAATGTGCATATACTGTAGTTACTCTATACCAGCGATGGCAAACCTATGGCACGGGTGGCACGCAGAGCTATATCTGCTGGTACATGAGGATAATTCCTGAGAGGATGTGCATATACTGTAGTTACTCTATACTAGCTCAGCTCTAACGTGCATGTGTGTGCCAGCCAGCTGATTTTTGGCTTGCACAGAGGCTCTGGGAGGGCATTTTTTTGCTTCCAGAGAGCCTCCAGAAGGATGGGGGGGCATTTATTAGATTTGTATGCCGCCCTGAGTCTGCGGAGAGGGGCAGCATACAAATCTAATAAATAATAATAATAATAATTTTTACCCTCCCCCAGCTCCAGGGAAGCCTTTGGAGCTTGGGGATGGCAAAAAACGAGACTACTGGGCCCACCAGAGATTGGGGAAACAGGCTGTTTCCAGCCTACAGAGGGCCTCCAGGGAGCAGGGGAAGCTGTTTTCGCTCTCCCCAAGCATTGAATTATAGATATGGGCATTAGTGCATACGTGATAGCGCGCCTACACACTCTTTCGGCACCTGAGGAAAAAAAGATTTGCCATCACTGCTCTATACCTTTCTTGTTCCTGATTTATCCATTGTATCAATCCTACTGCTAAGCATATAGTATGGAACATATTTCAGAATTTCACAATAATTTTTGTCATTTATTCAACAATATTGCTTCCACCTTGGGAAAATGAGAGCTAACATGTCACTGTTATTGCACAAAGTGTTTTGAAAATGCACTGATGGTTCATCCTTGATTTGCATTCTCAAAACTAAGGTGAACAGCTGGAATCCATTTTTATTGACATAACAATGAACTGAATTATAGTCATTGAAAAAGAAAGAATATTAATAATTGGAAAATATTTTTGTTAATAGCTTCCATAGGAAAAAGGTGAGATAAATTGTTGCTTAAAACATCTAAATTCTTGAAACTAAAACAGTAAAGTATGACGGTATGTTGTTATTTTATCCATAGTAATTGGTTATTATTGACAGATAATGTGATGAAAATTGTTGCTTTGTTTTGTATATCTCATATAAAACTTTTTGTAAAGTCAGGCAAATCAGAAATATAGGATACTACACAACTACCTAGTCTACAGTAAATCCCTAAATACATAATTTAAATAATTACAATTTGGTTAGAAGCAAAGTAATTTAGAACTGCAAATATTTATATTGTCTCATGCAGGATTGAGTTCAATGTGACTGCATCTGAATTAATTGGAAGCTGACGGAGGTCAAGACCTTTAGAGGGCTAATCCAATGGGCAACTTCCTAATTTTGGGATTAATATGTTATTGTATGATGCTTCAGAAAATATCATTTAAAAATGTTTACATTCAAATCCATTGTTTTTACAGTTTGACTATTCATTCTCTGGTGCTGGTCTAAAATTCTTTCGACGTAGGACCATCCTCACCAGATAATATAAGTCAAAAGATGAGCTGCCCCGATGCTCCAAGGCATCACTCAATCTCTGACATCTCTGTGAATTATGTCAGAACCACTAAAAGACATGTTATCTACAGGAAGATATCACATGACAAAGCTGTAAGTATTTGGCATTAAACTACTATATACTACTTGTAAGAATGTAAGACTGAATCCAGATAGAGGTTTGATATATACCGTATTTTTCGGAGTATAAGATGCACCTTTTCCCTCCCTAAAAGAGCCTGAAAATTTGGGTGTGTTTATAGTCCAAATGTATTATTATTATTATTATTATTATTATTATTATTATTATTATTATTATTATTATTATTTATTCGATTTGTATGCCGCCCCTCTCCGAAGACTCGGGGCGGCTCACAACATGTAACAACAAATCATAAATAATCCAACAGTTTTTAAAATGTTTAAAGATTTAAAAGACCCAATATACTAACAGACATACACACACGCATACCATATATAAATTAAACATGCCCAGGGGGAGATGTTTCAATTCCCCCATGCCTGACGACAAAGGTGGGTTTTAAGGAGTTTACGGAAGGCAGGAAGAGTAGGGGCAATCCTAATCTCCGGGGGGAGTTGGTTCCATAGGGCCGGTGCCGCCACAGAGAAGGCTCTTCCCCTGGGGCCCGCCAACCGACATTGTTTAGTTGACGGGACCCGGAGAAGGCCCACTCTGTGGGACCTAATCGGTCGCTGGGATTCGTGTGGCAGTAGGCGGTCTCGGAGATATTCTGGTCCAGTGCCATGAAGGGCTTTAAAGGTCATAACCAACACTTTGAATTGTGACCGGAAATTGATCGGCAGCCAATGCAGACTGCGGAGTGATGGAGAAACATGGGCATACCTAGGTAAGCCCATGACTGCTCTCGCAGCTGCATTCTGCACGATCTGAAGTTTCCGAACACTTTTCAAAGGTAGCCCCATGTAGAGAGCATTACAGTAGTCGAACCTCGAGGTGATGAGAGCATGAGTGACTGTGAGCAGTGAGTCCCGGTCCAGATAGGGCCGCAACTGGTGCACCAGGCGAACCTGGGCAAACGCCCCCCTCGCCACAGCTGAGAGATGTTTTTCTAATGTGAGCTGTTGATCGAGGAGGACGCCCAAGTTGCGGACCCTCTCTGAGGGGGTCAATAATTCCCCCCCCAGGGTAATGGACGGACAGATGGAATTGTCCTTGGGAGGCAAAACCCACAGCCACTCCGTCTTATCCGGGTTGAGCTTGAGTCTGTTGACACCCATCCAGGCCCCAACAGCCTCCAGGCACCGGCACATCACTTCCGCCGCTTCGTTGACTGGGCATGGGGTGGAGATGTAGAGCTGGGTATCATCCGCATATTGATGATACCTCACCCCATGTCCTTGGATGATCTCGCCCAGCGGTTTCATGTAGATGTTGAATAGCAGGGGGGAGAGGACCGACCCCTGAGGCACCCCACAAGGGAGAAACCTAGGAGTCGACCTCTGGCCCCCCACTAACACCGACTGCGACCGGCCAGAGAGGTAGGAGGAGAACCACTGAAGCACAGTGCCTCCCACCCCCAACCCCTCCAACCGGTGCAGAAGGATACCATGGTCGATGGTATCGAAAGCCGCTGAGAGGTCAAGGAGCACCAGGACAGAGGATAAACCCCTGTCCCGGGCCCGCCAGAGATCATCCATCAACGCGACCAAAGCGGTTTCCGTGCTGTAACCGGGCCTGAAACCCGACTGCCGGGGACCTAGATAATCGGCTTCTTCCAAGGACCGCTGGAGCTGGAGCGCCACCACCTTCTCGACAACCTTCCCCATAAAGGGAAGGTTGGAGACTGGACGATAGTTGTTAAGCACAGCTGGGTCCAGGGAGGGCTTCTTGAGGAGGGGGCGCACGAGCGCTTCTTTATAGAGAGATGGAAAAACTCCCCTCCCCAAGGAGGCGTTGGTAATCACCTGGGCCCAGCTCCGTGTCACCTCCCTGCTGGCCGAAACCAACCAGGAGGGACACGGATCCAGTAAACAGGTGGCGGAACTCACAGCTCCAATGGCCTTGTCCACTTCATCAGGTGTCACCAGATCAAACTCTTCCCAGACAGGTGGACAAGTACGTGCCCCAGTCACCTCGACTGACTCATTGTCAGTCGACTCTGTTATACAATTGGAGTCGAGATCGGCCCGGATCCGAGCGACTTTATCAGCGAAAAACGTGTTAAAATCCTCGGCACTACTCTGTAAGGGCTCCCCAACTCCCCCCTGGTTGAGAAGGGAGCGGGTCACCCTAAACAGAGCGGCCGGGCGGGATTCCGCTGATGCAATCAAGGCGGCATGGTACGCGCATCTTGCCGCCTTGTAGCTTTTCTTGAAGGCTTCCCCCCCCCAACCTTAACTAGGTGCTAATGATCTTCCCGGCTTCCTATTCCCCCTAAAGAAGGGTTTTTTTCCCCCAGCCCTAAGTCTTTGCAGGCTTGTTTTCATTCCTACTCCCTCTGAAAAAGGCTTTTTCAGCCCTAATGCAGTGCTAACGGTCTTCCTGGCTTGTAACATTTCTTTTTATTCCTACTCCCCCCCCCCCCCAAGCAGTTTTTCTTGCCCTAAGTCTTTGCAGTCTTGTTTACATTCCTACTCCTCTGAAAAAGGATTTTTCAGCCCTAACCATGTGCTGAAGCTGAACAGACTAGGGATGCTAGCCAGATGAATACCTGGTAGGTAGATTTTCCCCCCTATTTTCCTCTGCCAAAAGTAAGGTGTGTCTTATTTATTTATTCAATTTTATTCAATTTTTATGCCGCCCTTCTCCTTAGACTCAGGGGGGCTTACAACATGTTAGCAATAGCACTTTTTAACAGAGCCAGCATATTTCCCCCACAATCCGGGTCCTCATTTTACCCACTTCGGAAGGATGGAAGGCTGATATATATACTCCAGGGCGTCTTATACTCTGAAAAATACGGTACTTGTCTCTTTAGAGATCAAGCTTATAGTGATACTAATGGTGCACTGTATAATGTATTGCATTATTAAGTTGCTCAAGGCAGTTTAAGACCAAACCAGCTTTTTAAAAAGACTATCCAGACTGAGATTGTTTGACAACATCATGTAAAGGATTCAGTATGCACTGCAGCTGCTATGTCCCCCCACTAAATCATTTCCCTGCAGTATTCTCCCAACTATGTTCATTTCCCTTACCTCCTATTTTTCCTGGCATTTTAAAAAAATAACTCCTGTACCTCAAGTGACTGAAGAAAAAAAATGGAATGATGTACCATGAATTAATTTTTTAAAAATCAAACAAAAATAAGGAAATCAGAGAAAGAAAAGTGTTAATTAAAAAACCACTTTGTGCTAAGATTTACACAGGGAATAGTCTGCATGTTAAAGACAGCCAGCACTTTAACCACCACACCATTAATCTAGCATTACAACTTTCTTGAAGAAATATTTTCAAAAAGAGAGGAAAAAACAGTCCTTCCTTTGCAAAATAACCAGTGAATGTATTCAATCAGATAATGAAATAAAATGTAGCAGCCAAAACTTACAGGACCACATGAAATCTATAACTGAGAATAATATACATTGGTTGCCGATCAATTTCCGGGCACAATTCAAAGTGTTGGTTATGACCTATAAAGCCCTTCATGGCATCGGACCAGAATACCTCCGGGACCGCCTTCTGCCGCACGAATCCCAGCGATCGGTTAGGTCCCACAGAGTTGGCCTTCTCCGGGTCCTGTCGACTAAACAATGTCGTTTATCGGGACCCAGGAGAAGAGCCTTCTCTGTGGCGGCCCCGACCCTTTGGAACCAGCTCCTCCCGGAGATTAGAACTGCCCCCACCCTCCTTGCCTTTCGTAAAGTTCTTAAGACCCATCTCTGCCGTCAGGCATGGGGGAATTGACACATTTTTCCGGGGCCTATACAGTTTACACATGGAATGTTTGTGTGTGTGTTTGCTTTTAATAATGGGGTTTTTAGTGTTTTTTAAATTATTAGATTTGTTTTTTACATTGTTATTGTTATTGTTGTGAGCCGCCCCAAGTCTACGGAGAGGGGCGGCATACAAATTTAATAAATAAATAAATAAATAAATAAATAAATAAATAAATAAATAAATAAATAAATAAATAAATAAATAAATAAATAAATAAATAAAATATTTTACAGTACTGTCTATCAACTTCAGAACTGTATGAATTGTGTAGACTTGAACTCTCAGAATCGTCCACTGCCCCCAGCCAGCCTGGGGAAATTGTGAAAGTTGAAAGCCACACATCTTAAAATTGCTGAAGCTAAGAAAAACTGTCATTTAAATGACAGTAGCAAGTAGAATACTGGCTGGGAAATTCCGAGAATTAAAATGTACACATTTTAAAAGTGTAAAGTTTGAAAACACTGAGTAGACGTAGAAGGGAGCTATTTTCATAACAATTTGAGTCACTTAAAGCTTGTCAGTAAGAATGCAGGCATAGGCCATTATCCTCATCTCAATTTTGTCCAAAAAAGAGAAATACTGTATTAAACTTTTCAATATGTTGTAGTTCCAATGACTCTCAACAGCAATTCTGAAATGTATTGATACATTAGTATAATAAATTTATTAATTTTATTTATTTATTTATTCATTTGTCCAATACACAAATACATAGGAAGAAAAATAGACATGTAGTAATATATATAAGGGTAAAGTGAACTTAGAGGAGAGGATATATGAAAGAAAGAAAATATATATGATAAGTGAGAAAAAGGAAAGACAATTGGACAGGGGACGAAAGGTACACCAGTGCACTTATGTACGCCCCTTACTGGCCTCTTAGGAACCTGGAGAGGTCAATCGTGGAGAGTCTAAGGGAGAAATGTTGACACAATTGAGTCCGGCAATGAGTTCCATGCTTCGATAACTCGATTGTTGAAATCATATTTTTTACAGATTAAATATACATTTAATCTCCCGTGTAACTTGTAGAAAGTAGAAAGCAAAATGTGTTCCAGTCAATCTACTCAACTTGCCAAATGCATAATAATCAAAATCTATTGTGCACTCTTTCTCTTTGAGAGGAAAATACTTCTGATGTAAAAGTAAAACAAATTATTTAAGAAATACAACCCTTCTGAGCTAGCAAGCTCAACTCTGAAGATGTTTTTATGAATAGTTGCTTTAAATGTAAGCGCTCCTTCCCTTCTAGTTTCACATCTGGGTAATAAATTTTTTATTGCATTTCAACTTGCAATTTATTAGGAGGTCTTTTTCAACTGTTTAAGTTACTGTTTTGCTTTACATGATTAGTCATACAGAATTTGTAGAGGAAAGTGCCACTATAAATATATCAAATAAAGAAAGATATCTAAACTGCCCTTTTTACTTTTACTTTTATACCAAAAGCAGTGGCATAGCATCCTTAAACTGGTTTTTTGAACTGCAGTTTTGTTCAATCATTCCATCCTTCAGGTTACAATCTACTTAGGAAAGCGAGATTTCATTGATCACGTGGATGCCGTGGAATCTGTGGGTGAGTTCAAGTTGCAAGTTTCTACTTTGATCTTTTTAGTAACTTGAGTGGTTCATTATTATCTCTTCTTCATTATAGATGGTGTTGTATTGGTGGATCCTGATATTGTGAAGGAGAAAAAAGGTCAGAACACCTAGTTGTTTCTTAAACAGAGTATTATTAATATGATTTAAAATTAGAATGATTCCATATCGGTGTCAATTGACTTTGTCAGCGAAAGCTGATGAAGTATTTCTGAAGGTGCTTAAGAACATTGCTGTGGAAAAGAAATCTATAATCATTCCAACCTCAAATGTTATTTTAATAAATAATTCTTTAGACAGTAATTAGTTAAGCTTTCCTTTGTGCCAAACACCACACAGTCACTACTTAGCAGTAAAGAGTTAGAATATTGCTTCTAAACTGTTTGTTGTCATCTAATGGCCATCTGGAATTTACCTTTAAATATATATATATATATATATATATATATATATATATATATATATATATATATATTGTTTTCGTAAATTTTCACGGGTATATGTATGTAGATTGTTCTGAGTTCGGGTTTTGCCCTGTGTAATGTTTTGCATGTCTATGCGACGTTTCGGTGAAATCACATTCACCATCTTCAGGCTGGAGTTCCAATCTTTGTGTTGTTGTAAATGGAATATTAGCAACTGTCAGTTGCTAATATTCCATTTACAACAACACAAAGATTGGAACTCCAGCCTGAAGATGGTGAATGTGATTTCACCGAAACGTCGCATAGACATGCAAAACATTACACAGGGCAAAACCCGAACTCAGAACAATCTACGTATATATATTTGTTTTCGTAAATTTTCACGGGTATATGTATGTAGATTGTTCTGAGTTCAGGTTTTGCCCTGTGTAAATGCAAAATATTACACAGGGCAAAACCCGAACTCAGAACAATATATGTATATATATATGTTAAATGTTTTTAGCTGGAATTTTAAAATTAAGGGAGACTAGGATGGTCCCATTTCGGCCTTGTTCTGGCCTCATCAGCTAGCCACACCCTTTCCTTTACTGGGATTCGATCTGGTGAACTCTGCCTTGTAAAGCAGAGAACTAGCAGTTAGAGCTATCAGATCAGAACCCTTCCAGCTCTGTACCAGGGAGGGGATATATGTCTTTTTTGTGTCGGATCACCCTGGTATATTTTAAGGAACGTCACAGCTCCTTTTTTGCCTCTAGGCCCATATATAATTTTTATTGAATTTTTAAAGTTTTACAAAAAACAAAACAAGGGCATAAAACATAAAAGTGTACCATCACCAAACAAAGTAAAAATTCCCTTCACCAGGGAAGATTAAATTTTTCCCTTCATTTGCTTCGTCTCTGGGTTACATTGTTCATTCATTATAAAGTGATTGAATTTTATTTTGTACATTTGCATCGCTTACCCATATTGTTAATATATAATTTTTAACCTTCTCCCACTGCCTCATTGTTGCTGCTAATTTCTCTTCATTATAATTATGTAATCTGATTTCCATAATTTCATAGTGAATGTGGTCCACCATGTACCTGCACCAATTTTTTATCGTCCATTTATTATCGTCTTTCCACCCAAGCACTATGGTTGCCTGGGCGCTTTCTATCGCTGCAGTTTTAATTTCTTCATATCCTTTTACCTCACTATTTTTTATCAATAATGCTGCTTCCTTGGTTATTTTCCAATTATCATTCGTAATTTTATTCAGTTCCATTTGAATTTGCTTCCAAAATGCCATCTGGAATTTACCCACAGTTCTGGGAGCCTTATATTACTGATAATGATAATAGGACTGCCAGTTATCCATTCTGTTCCAACATTGTGGTTTGTAATATCTATTGTCAGCATTATCAGTGGACCAGCCAAGTGTGGATGATTCAGCAAATTTTTATTCATTTATCATGATTTAACTTTATATATATATATATATATATATATATATATATATATATATATATATATATATATAATATATATATATATATATATAATATATATATAAAGGTTAGTATTTAATGAAGTTACTTAAATGACAATAGTGATAGATGCTAGATAGATAGAGCCTAATACTGTCACTCACTATCACACTGAGGTAGATGGCCTACAACTCACTCCATCTGAAGCTTCCAACTAGTTTTCACAGTGGACATACTCATATACAATTACAGTATGTTGTTTTCTTGTTGATAAGGCCCATTGGTCAACTCATCCTTTCTTTGACACAGAATAGCAGTTACCCTGCTATGGTTTTAAACAAAGGTCTTTCAAAGCTCCCCTGAAGATATTATCTGGCAAAGTACCGTATATGCTTTATCAGCTGCGAATTACAAATTATAATTGGCATTTAGAGAGAACAGTTCTGAGGCGAGTCGCAAACTGATTGATCGTTTCCCCCTCTGCTTGTGATATCCGGGAGAATTGATGGCGAAAAACTCTAGCTGGCTTCGTAGGCTTGAAGTGAGCGGCTAGCTTGGATGAGAGAGTGTCCCAGGAAACTGAGTTTGCCGGTTCAGGGTCAGTGAGGGTTTCTGCCAGCTCAAAAATCTGTGTGCCACAGTAATTGAGGAAAAGGGCATGCATGCGGCCGCTGTCGGTGTCTTTCATGCTGGCCGCTTCCAAAACTATTTCAAACTTCGTCATGTAGGCTGTCCAGGTCATTCTTTCTGGGTCAAAGAATTCAGGTGGCTGGACTACCGATGGAGTAGCCATGATAGCACACGGAGGATCGGTTTCCTCGTCGCCAATGTAATAACTCTCAAAGCCAGGTTGAATCAAGCAAGGTTTATTTCGCTAACAGGACAAGGAAGTCAATTCAGTCAAGAAGCAATGGAGTATTGAGAGCTCTATACAATGACAGTTCTCCTATTTATACAATCTAGCCCAGCAACAGGGCAGTTTTACAAAGATACATTTTAATCACCAAAAGAAGGCAACCAATCAACATGCAATAAACAAATTTGAACTTTTGACTTTTACCCTGTCTAAGTAGGTCACCCAGGCAAATATCTAACAATATCCTTTGCCTTGTTCGCACCCTGCACTTTTGCTTAAGAAAAAGTAATCAGTAACTACAGCCAGAAAATGCAACTGGCTTTTTCTCATCTGCTTTTGCAGATATGGGCAAACACAGTCTAGCTTTTGTTGCTGACGGGTCTTAGCTTGAAAATGGTTACTTTAAACTAATGAGTAAGAGACTTTTCTACGCAACTAATGATGTTTATGATTTTAACTTTTGGTATCCATAACATTTTCATATGCTTTTCCTAGTATTTGTGACCCTCACATGTGCCTTTCGATATGGGCAAGAAGACATTGATATTATAGGCCTGACTTTTAGAAAGGATCTGTACTTTCACAGAATACAGATTTATCCATCACTGGACAAACCAGGACCACTCACTGGTTTGCAGGAAAGCCTGATAAATAAACTGGGGAAATATGCATACCCCTTTGTGTTAACTGTGAGTATTCTGAATCATTATTCCCTTTGGTTCAATTCCCAATTTGCAATTATGATATGGATGCTTTTTTGTGTATATGCAACCAAGGTTCACAGATATCTAGTCATCCCTAATTCAAAACATGTACAGTAATACCTCATCTTACAAACTTAATTGGTTCCAGGACGAGGTTCGTAAGGTGAAAAGTTCGTAAGATGAAACAATGTTTCCCATAGGAATCAATGGAAAAGCCAATAATGTGTGCAAGCCGATTAGGAAAATCCAAAACATTAAGGCTTAAAAAAAAAAAGCTGCCGGCAGACGAAGCTGAGGCGAACGGAGTGGGGGGAGGGAAACCCATGGAGATCCAGAGGGGAGAATGGGGCAGGACAGGGTGGGGAAAAACGGGAGGAACCCATGGAGATCCAGAGGGGAGAATGGGGCAGGACAGGGTGGGGAAAAACGGGAGGAACCCATGGAGATCCAGAGGGGAGAATGGGGCAGGACAGGGTGGGGAAAAACGGGAGGAACCCATGGAGATCCAGAGGGGAGAATGGTGCAAGACAGGGTGGGGAAAAACGGGAGGAACCCATGGAGATCCAGAGGGGAGAATGGGGCAGGACAGGGTGGGGAAAAACGGGAGGAACCCATGGAGATCCAGAGGGGAGAATGGGGCAGGACAGGGTGGGGAAAAACGGGAGGAACCCATGGAGATCCAGAGGGGAGAATGGGGCAGGACAGGGTGGGGAAAAACGGGAGGAACCCATGGAGATCCAGAGGGGAGAATGGGGCAGGACAGGGTGGGGAAAAACGGGAGGAACCCATGGAGATCCAGAGGAGAGAATGGTGCAAGACAGGGTGGGGAAAAACGGGAGGAACCCATGGAGATCCAGAGGGGAGAATGGGGCAGGACAGGGTGGGGAAAAACGGGGGAAACCCATGGAGATCCAGAGGGGAGAATGGGGCAGGACAGGGTGGGGAAAAACGGAAGGAACCCATGGAGATCCAGAGGGGAGAATGGGGCAGGACAGGGTGGGGAAAAATGGGAGGAACCCATGGAGATCCAGAGGGGAGAATGGTGCAAGACAGGGTGGGAAAAAACGGGAGGAACTCAAGTCTGGAGGTGGGGCATCCCAGCGGCCGGCGGCAGGTTCGTAAGGTGAAAAAAGTTCGTAAGAAGAGGCAAAAAAATTCCAAACCCTCGGTTCGTATCTTGAAAAGTTCGTATGATGAGAGGTTCGTATCATGAGGAACCACTGTAATTTCCTCCCAGAGCAGCCTTCCCTGACCTGCTACCTTCCAAATGAGTTGAGCTATTATTCCTATTTTATTCCAGAAAATATTGAGGACATTTATTTATTTATTTATTTTATTAGATTTGTATGCCGACCCTCTCCGTAGACTCGGGGCGGTTCACAACATACAATAGAACAATTCACAACAAATCTAATAAATTTAAAAACATTTTAAAAACCCATTATTAAACCAGACATACACACAGACATACCATACATAAATTGTATAGGCCCGGGGGAGGGGAGGGGAATGTCTCAATTCCCCCATGCCTGACGGCAGAGGTGAGTTTTAAGGAGTTTATCGAAGGCCAGGAGGGTGGGGGCAGTTCTAATCTCTGGGGGGGTAGCTGGTTCCAGAGAGTCGGGCCGCCACAGAGAAGGCTCTTCCCCTGGCCCCCGCCAACCGACATTGTTTAGTCGACGGGACCCGGAGAAGGCCAACTCCATTATATGTCTAATAATACTGAGCTCTTGCAAATAAAAGTATAATTTTATATTTTGATTGTATACCACTCATGATCTCTCTGTGACTGAGATGAATAGTTTCCAAATTTGATAGATAAGGAAATATTTAAGAATAACTCTTGAGTTTAAGAACATCTAGGTTTTTAAATAGTATTTCAAAAAACAGAACATTGAAGTTGTTTCTTGATTTATAGTGTCACCTACCCACTTTGCCCACTCAAGCAAAGTAAAACTTGTTTCATTAGTGTTTTACCACCACAGAGATGGCTGGCTGATGATAAATGACTCTAGCAAATCAATAGCAAAAATTACATGGGGCATTTTTGGAAATTTGTATGAAAGGGGGAGGAATTATCCTCTTGCTGCTGTTGCTATATCTTTGCTAGTACTGCTATGGAAAGAAAGACGTTGCAATCAAAATGCTTTATGTGCATTATTTTTTGTTCCTTTACAGTTTCCAGATTATCTGCCTTGCTCAGTGTGTCTGCAGCCAGCTCCCCATGAAGTTGAAAAGGTGACAGTTGAGAGCATGCACTGCAATGTTTTGTATTAAGAAATAAACTAAGTAATCTGTGGTCATATAGAATAAAATACAAGAACAAGAAGTTGCTTTTATTTTTATTTTTTTATTTTTATTTTTTTATTTTTAAATAAAGTTTATTAATTAACAAAGGGTAAATGGGGAAAAGGAAGGAGGGATACATAAATTTAAAAAGGGATAAGGGTATTTCTTACATGGTATTGTATTTTGACGTCTTTATCTTACATTGTAACAAAAATTCAATGTTCACATTTATATCTTATTACTATCAATACTTCATTTTTCTTACTTATCTTATTATTTAAAAGGTAGTAATAACTAGTGGTAAGGATAGCAAGAGACATATTTATAGAAAGGTAGTTAGGAAAATAGATTTACAATTGTATAAAGTATTTGTAAAATAATAAGGGAGAAAGGAAGAATCTGCCTAAGTAGCAGACGTTATCAGGAGATACGACATGGTGTAATAGTATGTTAATGGGTGTAACAGTAATATATCAGTAATGAGAATAAAAAAGGAAAAAGAAAAGGAAATATATTTATATAAATATTGGAAAGGAGGAAAGGTGTAACTCGGTTAGTTATAGAATAAGGTAAGGTAAGTAATTAGATTATAATGTTATCGTGTGAACGGTTGTTTAATTGAGTTTAAAAAACAAGTAAAAAGATTAATGTTGTCGGAATCAGGTTTTAATCAAATTTTGTTTTCTATTTATTTATTTATTTATTTATTTAAAGTGTTGGTATTGAAATTATTTTATTAATTAATGGTAGTTGAGTTCGAAACGTTGCGAGATAAGATTTTTAAATGCACAACTCTTACTGCTGCTATTCAAAGGAAATTGCATTCGTTTCATCTTTTCATCCTTAACGGGTTTTTGATATTCAAAGCTTCAGTTAGTTCCAGAAGGAGCTTGGGGAGATACCTGAATCCCTTGTCCACAATCCCCCTAATAGTTGCCTGGAATAGGGCAGTACCTGGGGCCCTGGATGGGATTGCACCCATGCGACCTCTCCATGGCAGTCAATCCAGGAAAGCTCCCTGGTTTTCCGAGGAGCTCCAGTCCAGATTTGAACTAATAAAGTGACCCATAAAACCCAGCACTGTAGTCTGTGTGCTTACTTCTTATCCACCACAAGAATGTATTGTTTCAACTGTTTGTCTCCCCATTCTTTTGCATAGTGCTGCGGAGTGGATTTTGAGGTCAAAGCTTTTTCTACAGACAATCCAGAAGAAAGGATTCTCAAGAGGTAATATCTTGTTTATTTGAAAAAGAATTGACAAAAACTGGAAAGCTGAGAAACATAGAAAAGATAGGTCTTATTTTATATTTATTTATTTTGTCCAATACACAAAGAAGGTTTAGTGGGTATATATCTATATACACATAGTAAAATACATGATGAAGGTTATAGAGGAGATACTCATAGTAAAATATATCTAAGAAATAATAGAAAAGAAGATATAGTAATAGAACATATCATTGAAAGAATAGAAGAAGAGATATAGGAACAGAAGAAAGGTATTGGAGGTATAGGAGAGCAATAGGACAGGGGACGGAAGGCACTCTAGTGCACTTGTACTCGCCCCTTACTGACCTCTTAGGAATCTGGATAGGTCAACCATAGATAATCTAAGGGTAAAATGTTGGGGGTTTGGGGATGACACTACGGAGTCCGGTAATCAGTTCCACGCTTTGACAACTCAGTTACTGAAGTCATATTTTTTACAGTCAAGTTTGGAGCGGTTAATATTAAGTTTAAATCTGTTGTGTGCTCTTGTGTTGTTGTGGTTGAAGATGAAGTAGTCGTCGACAGGCAAGACGTTGCGGCATATGATCTTGTGGGCAATACTTAGATCTTGTTTAAGGTGTCTTAGTTCTAAACTTTCTAGGCCCAGGATTGAAAGTCTAGTCTTGTAAGGTATTCTATTTCGAATGGAGGAGTGAAGGGCTCTTCTGGTGAAGTATCTTTGGACATTTTCAAGGGTGTTAATGTCTAAGATGCGATATGGGTTCCAAACAGATGAGCTGTATTCAAGGATGGGTCTGGCAAAAGTTTTGTAAGCTCTCGCAAGTAGTGTGAGATTGCCAGAGCAGAAGCTACGTAGGATTAGGTTTACAACTCTTGCAACCTTCTTGGCTATGTTGTTGCAGTGGGCTTTGGCACTTAAATCTTTTGTTATTAGTATACCGAGGTCTTTAACCGAGTGGGGATTATCTGTGATAATTTGATTATTCAGTTTGTATTTGGAGTTCAGATTCTTCTTCCCAATGTGTAGGACAGAGCATTTGCTAGTTGAGATTTGGAGTTGCCATGTGTTAGACCACAGCGTCAAGGTCTTTTTTGGGTCAACTATCAGAATGAGGAGATGGAGATTAAAAAAAAGAAAAGAAACATCATTTGTAAAAAGGAAACATGCTGGATAAAATGCCTTGTTCTATCCCCCTTATTATTTTCCGCTTTTCTATACATTTTCCATCTCAACTTCTTTACTGTATGTGAGATACAGCCTTGAAAATGTAGGAGCAAAAAGGAAGTCAATATGTCCCCTTTCCTGCTGAACAGAAATATTAGCAATGTTGCTGTTACCTCACACATAACTCAGAGGGTGTTGCCTCCTATAATTGTGGATCCTACAACAATAACCGCTGTCAATCAGTGCTGCTATCCAGATACTGTTTTTTTCATCTTTATGGATTTTGTGGCTTCCATAATCACTAATAATAGAGTTTAATAACTTATGTTTTTGATCTCAAGGTTACCTCAGCCTCCCATCCTTCTGACGGTGGTAAAATGGGGACCCAATATGCTGACTCTGTAAACCGCTTAGAGAGGGATGTAAAGCACTTTGAAGTGGCATGTGTCTAAGTCAGTGTTTCTCAACCTGGGCCATTTGAAGATGTGTGGACTTCAATTCCCAGAATTCCCCAGCCAGCGTTGCTGGCTGGGGAATTCTGGGAGTTGAAGTCCACACATCTTCAAACGGCCCAGGTTGATCTACACTGGTCTAAGTGTTATTGCTATTAAACCCAATTTCTACCTTTAGACATTCTGTACGCCTGCTTATACGCAAAGTCCAATATGCTCCCGAAGTAGCAGGACCTCAGCCTCATGCAGAGACCACATGGCAGTTTTTCCTGTCCAAGAAGCCATTGCACTTGAAGGCTTGCCTTAGTAAAGAGGTGAGATGGTTTTTGATAAATTAGTAAATTCAAGAGATTTAGAGAAGACATAATCATTCTGTTTCTGTCTGACTATGTGGTACTTCACAAAACTAGACGTAAAAAAATACTGTGCAATGAACCTTTTGCTAAACTAATCAAATTCTTCCAGGTGTTTTATCATGGTGAACCAATCCCTGTTACAGTGTCAGTGATGAATAATACAGAAAAAACAGTTAAGAAGATCACTGTGTCAGGTATAATACTCATTTTGACAAACAAGATTTGTTTTTCCCCCTAATCTGTTAGATAGCGATTCCAATTCTGTCCTCACCTTTATTATTGTCTTAATAAAGCACCATGATTGAGTTATAATAATATGTTATCCATATAAATAGTTTATGTAATGCAGTGTTTCCCAGCCTTGGCAACTTGACGATATTTGGACTTCAACTCCCAGAATTCCCCAGCCAGCAAATGCTGGCTGGGGAATTCTGGGAGTTGAAGTCCAGATATCTTCAAGTTGCCAAGGTTGGGAAACACTGCTGTAATGGGTGGAAAACAGGAGGCAGAGTTGCAAGTCTGAAGCAGAAATGTAATTTGAGAAAGTACAGTATCTCAGACTTGACCTTCCTTCATTCTCTTGTGGATAAAGGGAGGGAGGGACGAGATGCATTCAAACTTGCAAAATTATTGTATTATAAAAGTATTCACATTTATAACTTTGGTTTCCTAGTCTGGTCTACTTGACAGAGTTTAATTTATAAGAATTGCTATATACGGTATATATTGCATTTTAAAAGATTTTTAAAATTCTTTGAGTTGAGCTCAACTCAATTACTAAATACAGTACTCTACTTATCATGTAGACTTAATAATATGAAAGTAGTTTGTCTCTGCCTTCATCCTAATGAGGATACCCTGGGATTTCCTGGTGATTTCCTCCCCCTTTTTTCTTAAGATCAGCCAGTATCCTATAAATACTAGATGTAATGCCCATTCTGCAAAGCAAAATGTTTATCATTCTGCAAGAAAGGCATGTTTGAACCACACAAAAAAAGCAACAGCTGCATAATATTCTTGATCTTGAATAATTATTAAGAAATGCTGAAAAATATCCTAGATCTCATTCTTCTTTCTGTTATTTGATTAATTGATAATTTGGTATTTCATTCCTTCTTCAGTGGAACAAGTTGCCAATGTGATATTATACTCCAGTGACTTCTATACCAAAACAGTGGCTCTTGAAGAGTCGGAGTAAGTGCTATGTGCTTTAGGCTCCTTTGCATTGTTGTTATTATTGTTTTCCTTTGCACTCTGTTAACTCTTTGACACTGCAACATAGATATATAAAAATTTTATATTAACTGGGTTCACATACCCAGGGCTAACAAGACTGGGCTGGGCTGTAAATCCCCAGATGACCATGAATGGTAATAATAATAATAATTATTATTTATTAGATTTGTATGCCACCCCTCTCTGAAGACTCGGGGCGGCTCACAACAACAATAATAACAGTGTTACAATGTAAACAAATCTAATATTTAAAAAAACATCTAAAAAACCCCTCATTTAAAAACCATGCAACACACACATACCATACATAAAATTATAAAAGCCTGGCGGAGATGTCTCAATTCCCCCATGCCTGGCGATACAGGTGAGTCTTAAGTAATTTGCGAAAGACAAGGAGGGTGGGGGCAGTTCTAATCTCTGGGGGGAGTTGATTCCAGAGGGCCGGGGCCGCCACAGAGAAGGCTCTTCCCCTGGGGCCCACCAAATGACATTGTTTAGTCAACGGGACCTGGAGAAGGCCAACTCTGTGGGACCTTATCGGCCGCTGGGATTCGTGCGGCAGAGGACGGTTCCGGAGGTAGCAAAAAGATACAGAAAGCTCTGGTTTTTTGCTGCCATTTCATGGTTATCTAAATTTTTGCAGCTCATATATCAGTGATGGCAAACCTGTGGCACAGGTGCCACAGGTGGCATGCAGAGCCATATCTGTTGGCACATGAGCTGTTGCTCAGCTCCAACATGCATGTGTGTGCCAGCCAACTGATTTTTGGCTCACACAGAGGCTCTGGGAGAGCGTTGATGGCTTCCAGAGAGCCTCTGGGGGGAATGGGGGAGGACATTTTACCCTCCCCCAGCTCCAGGGAACCCTTTGGAGCCTGGGGGGGGCAAAACATGAACCTATTGGGCCCACCAAAAGTTGGGAAACAAGCCCTTTCTGGCCTCCAGAGGGCCTCCAGGGGGCGGGGGGACGCTGTTTTCACCCTCCCCAGGCATTGAATTATGGGTGTAGTACTCACGCATGATGTGATAACATGCATGCAAGCTCTTTTGGCACCCGAGGAAAACAAGGTTCACCATCACTGCCATATATGATAGCTCTATCTGTATTGTCTCTTCATTCATTCATTTCATTTTATTGGATTTGTATGCCGCCCCTCTCCGTAGACTCGGGGTGGCTCACAACAGTGGTAAAAACAACATGTGACAATCCAATACTAAAGTAGCTAAAAACCCTTATTTTAAAAACAATCATACATACAAACGTACCATACATAAATTGTAGAAGCCTAGGGGGAAAGAATATCTTAATTCTCCCATGCCTGACGACAGAGGTGGGTTTTAACCTGTGGTTTGTTTTAACCAGTACACCAAATAAGCTGAAATGCACCGATTCATTCATTCATACATACATAATGCTAAGATACATTAGGTACAAAACATTGCTGAATTCATTTATTATGCCAAGCCAGAGAAGAACGAACTACATTTTAGTGAACTATAGTTTAGTGTAGTATAATATAGTTTATGTATGAATACAGTATTGTATGGTTTCTTGGTTGGGATCTACTAAGATTTTGTTTTTTCAGAATTAAAAGATCTGCTTTGTCCTCAGTAGTTTGAGTTTGTCTGACTTGGCGAAGTTTAACTGAGAAAGGATGACCAAAATGAATGAATATAAAATTGCATTATTTCTTCTCCAGGGAAAAGGTCCAACCAAACAGCAAGCTTACAAAGGTAATGACTGTTCTTCCTTTGTTGGCGAACAATCGAGTGAAGAAAGGTATAGCACTAGATGGGAAACTAAAGGATGAAGACACTAACCTCGCTTCTACTACTATGTAAGTCCAAAATGGAACACTAACTGGAACTGAAGAAAAAGTATAGAGAAACATTTGTTTCCTTTTCTATTCAGCTTCTTTCCCTTTCCCCCCTTATTGTAGGTGTCATATACACTGCTCAAAAAAATAAAGGGAGCGCTTAAACAACACAATATAACTCCAAGTAAATCAAACTTCTGTGAAATCAAACTATCCACTTAGGAAGCAACAAAGCAACACCAACACTCCATAGTCTGCATTGGTTGCCGATCAGTTTCCGGTCACAATTCAAAGTGTTGGTCATCACCTATAAAGCCCTTCATGGCACCAGACCAGGGTATCTACGAGACCGCCTTCTGCCGCATGAATCCCAGCGACCGGTTAGGTCCCACAGAGTGGGCCTTCTCCGGGTCCCGTCAATAAAACAATGTCGTTTGGCGCGGCCCAGGGGAAAAGCCTTCTCTGTGGCGGCCCCGGCCCTCTGGAACCAACTCCCCCCGGAGATTAGAATTGCCCCCACCCTCCTTGCCTTTCGTAAGCTCCTTAAAACCCACCTCTGCCGTCAGGCATGGGGGAACTGAGATATTCTTTCCCCCTAGGCCCTTATAATTTATGCATGGTATGTTTGTTTGTAGGGATGTTTGGTTTTACAATAAGGGTTTTTTAGTTGTTTTAGTATTGGATTTATATGATGTGTTTTTATTACTGTTGTTAGCCGCCCCGAGTCTACGGAGAGGGGCAGCATACAAATCCAATAAATAAATAAATAAAAAATAATGATTGATCATCCATTTCACATGCTGTTGTGCACATTCAACTTTGTACAGAACAAAGTATTCCATGAGAATATTTCATTCATTCAGATCTAGGAGGCGTTATTTGAGTGTTCCCTTTATTTTTTTTGAGCAGTATATTTTAGGAATTTACCTGTCAGAATTTTCTGCTAACATATACAATGTGATGTGAGGAGTTTTATACACATAAGGGTCAAGTAAATAAATAATTTTTATTTCAAACAAATCCAAAAGCAGCACAGTAGTGAATGCTGCATTAAGTAGTAAATGCAACTGTAAGTGTGTCTAATATACTTAAGTGAACTAAGCTTGGCATCTTTTCAGAATAAGTTCCTAAAAATGTAGAAATATTAATATGCAATATGAGAACATGTTATAATAATCGAGACAGCTATACTAAGGAACTACATTATTTTTTAGAAAATGTGCAATGAAGCAGTATTTTATTTTGTTTGTTTTTTTTAAATCCCAACAGTATAAAAAATGGAATAGACCGGGCAGTTCTAGGGATCCTGGTTGCTTACAAAATCAAAGTGAAGCTTACTGTTTCAGGGTAAGCAGCACCAAATTTGGTATGCTATAATCACAAGCGTTTTTGATGTTATTGCCTTTTACGAAATAAAGATAAATTGCATGAGGAATTTTAAACAGCCTTTTCAAATTCAATAAATTAGTAGTTCCTCGGTAATTGTCATTAATTGGTTCCAGGATGTGCAACAAGTTCTAAAAATAACAAGTACCAAACAAACCAGGTGCTTTGTTTCAGCCGAGAAAGACTTCATGTCTATCTCTTTTCATGTGGCAGTGACCTTCCCAGCATGGCCAACCTCCTGTCCATTCTCTGCGGCTTTTTCCCTTTTCCTATCATAACATGTCAAGTATCAAACAATCAAGTACCAGAAGAACATTTTCACATCAAAATGTGTCAAATACTAGATTTGATGTGTTTTGACGCAGTCGAGTACCAAAGAACGACTGTGTAAAATGTCACTGGTTGCTATAAATTTGTCCGGATATTATTATTTAAAGCAATATGAGAAGCCAGATCAAATAGCTTTAGTATACTTGCATGATCATTTATTAGAAAGAGGTAGTATGAAAATCTGCAGTCTCGTAGGATGGTCCACAGGTGTGTTTGAATTGTGATTTTGGGTATTTCAAACACGGTGGCCAATACATGGTATAATGGATCAGGTACTAAAGAAAAACTAAAGAGACACAGAATCATTAGCAGTTAGCCTCTAGATCAATGTTTCCCAACCTTGGCCACTTGAAGATATCTGGACTTCAGCTCCCAGAATTTCCCAACCAGCATTCGCTGGCTGGAGAATTCTGGGAGTTGAAGTCCAAATATCTTCAAGTGGCCACGGTTGGAAAACACTGCTCTAGATGATTGGGGTCATTCAGTATTTCTTTATAGCCTACTGATAAAAATGATATTGTGGTGATCAAATGGAAAATGTACTTCGTATGTATCTTGCATTGTAAAACAGAGGATAGAATATGCGTCTAAATATAATGAAGAACACCGGAATTGTGGAAATGTTGGATTGTTCCAAAAAACAATTCACTATTTGGGGTTGCATATACAGCTTTTAATAAGACTGACCAGTTTAGGAATATATACTGATAGACAATGTGAGGCTCTGAATTGAACTGTGGAATTCTTGGTGCTTTCTGAACTTAAGAACATGTGCTATGGAATATTGTCAGTTTCATTGTACACTCAACGTTGTTTATATTTTAGCCTGCTGGGAGATTTCACTTCCAGGTAAATCTTTGAGATTTTTTCTTTGTAAACATTCTTCTCTCCTGCAACTTCCATTTCAATTTTCAGACTTTTGGGGAAATAAAACTTCTGCTCAGTGGTTAAATCTACTAACCTTCCTGGTTTGGAAGTGTGTATGCGCACCACCATCACACACGCTTTTTCACTCTCTGCACATTATTATTTATTATTTATTAGATTTGTATGCCGCCCCTCTCCGTAGTTTTCCTGACACGTGATCATATTTAGCCTATAATTCTCCACAACTCTGATTTTAGTATTGGATTTTTGTACAGTATTTGGAATTCCACATTAGGATATTTAAATACTGATATTAGCATATTAGGATATTTAAAAACAATCCATTCATTTATAATGTTTATTGGTCACACACATGGAGTTTTTTACATAACAATTTCCATGTTTTTGCATTTTTCAGATTCAGGGTTTCATCTGTGATTTAAAAATCTAAAAAAATAGATCCAAAAGGGGCCTATTCCACATATTCTAGGCTACAATTATACTGTAAGAACTCTACCTTAAAATCTTAGGCAACTATGTGTAAAAATATACGTATGCTTACTTATTTAACTTCTGGTTACTTCCAATCTACAATACTGTAATCTACTTTACATTTCCAAATACTGGTGAAAAATTAGGAGAATATATTTAGGAATGGTGTCTAACAAATATTCAGACTTTGCTTTGAAACAGTGGAATCCTGAATCACCTCTCTTTTTTTCTGTTTCCAAAGTGATGTGAGCATGGAGTTGCCCTTCCGTCTGATGCATCCCAGGCAAAACGAAACCAATACAGCAGGTCGGTAGCATGTTCTTATTTTATTTTCCCTCTTGTTGTGGGGGATACTTTGATGATATGATAGTATTCTTGTTTTGTCTAAATGTAGAAGATTTCCCCTTTGACAAGAGAAAAAAATTATTTTGCATTCTGTATATTTATCCTTCCAGTGTTTTCTGGAGCCTGTGTAATTTGATGAAGAATACGGGTATATTCATGATATATATGCCATCACTTCACCCACTCCCTAAATATAGGATTACTCATGCACCTTCTCTAACTATGGTGCTGGTGAAATTAAACTTTCATTGTATATGGATCTTTCCCATAATTAATAATAATATTAATAATATTAATTATGGAAGATGGTTATGATAATGATGATAACAACACCTGTGATTCAATAGCCATCTGCAGAGCAGGTATATTTCATAGCTATAAAAATATAATGAAATATTTAAATATAAAAACCATTTTATATCACATATTCAGAAATGGCCTGTCCCTAAGGGAGATGGGCAGTTTAGAAATAAGAAATATAGATTATTTATTTATTCATTCATTCATTCATTCATTCATTCATTTATTTATTATTTAGATTTGTATGCCGCCCCTTTCCGAAGACTCTCCGAAGATAAATTAATAAAACATACTTTCTGTAATATAGCCTTATTGAATTCAGTATGATTTCTTTTTTAATTCCTAGAGAGCAAGCTTAGCTGTTAGGATTGTCAATTGTGTAAAGTTTAGTGAACACATGTAGTCTTGCTCATTTTTATATAATACTGCAGTGAATGTGTCTCATACGTTTAGAGGCCCGTCTGCATTTGCTAATGTGAAATTATGAACCATCATCATGACCATGATCATCATATATTATAAACAGATGATGATGATGATGATGATGATGATGATGATGATGGTGATAATAATAATAATAATAATAATAATAATAATTCTTATACCAGAATCATTGCTGCTATTATTATTATTATTATTATTATTATTATTATTATTATTATGTCAATACAACACAGCAAACAAAATCACTATGCTGGATTTTGTATTTCATCACCAGTCGGGCACTTCCCAAGCACCTAGGATTGCATGATGTAGCGGCGAATTACTGGGATCAGCAAACATAATTCGCCACTACATCACGCAGTCTTAGGTGCTTGGGAAGCGCCCGACTGGTGAGGAAATACGAAATCCAGCATAGTGATCTCGTTCGCTGTGTTGTATTGACATAATAATAATAATAATAATAATAATAATAATAATAATAATAATAGCAACGATTCTGGTATAAGCCAGTGAAAGTGGTCCCAGTGGTCCTTGGCATGCTGGGCGCAGTGCCAAAGGATCTCAGTGGACATTTGAAAACCATCAGAATTGACAAAATCTCCATCTGTCAATTGCAAAAGGCCACTTTACTAGGATTGGCACACATAATTTGCCACTACATTACACAGTTCTAGGTGCTTGGGAAGTGCCCGACTGATGATGAAATATGAAATCCAGCATAGTGATTTCGTTTGCTGTGTTGTATTGATGATGATGATGATGATGATGATGATGATGATAATAATAATAATAATAATAATAATAATAATAATAATAATAGCAGCTCCTGGTTCAGACAGGTTCTTAGCATGTGCGCAAACCAGTATCATTGTATATTGTTTTATTATTGCTGTTAACCGCCCCAAGTCTTCGGAGAGGGGCGGCATACAAATCCAATAAATAAATGAATGAATGAATGAATGAATGAATGAATGAATGAATGAATAAATAAATAAATAAATAAATAAATAATTCAGAACCCACTACTGGAAGGGTTGATTATTTTACTGTGATTGGTGACAATGTGTTAGTTTAAGCTTTGAGGCTTGAAGGCAGGAAGATAAACAATGGAAAATCTTACATACTGTGTGTTTACTTAATGTATGTTATACCGTTATTAAAGCTATAGAAGTTAAAAATAACCTTATTATAAAGTTAACTGGCTGCAATTTTTTTTTTTTAAGCAAACTTCCCCTTTCACAGATCTTCCACAGCAATTACTAAAAAGCAAACACTATTTGCATTTTCAACCACACTTGTTTTATTAAGACATCTCTAACTTAAGCCAAAGGGTGGCAGCAAGGGCCTGGTGTTTTTAGACTCCTTAATTGCCCCATTTCCAAAGCAGAAACATTTTGACTGTTACAAAATGTCAGTTTCTGGATGTTTTAAAGACAATTTACTGAGTCAAACATACACAAATGGGTGCACTATGCTTTTTACTTCCTGCCTACGTTTATCTAGCAGTTGATTGACTCCTGTTGTGGTCAGCCTGTTTAAATGAACAGTGGTAACTAACCAAAAAGAATTCCACCTTCCAGTAATGTTGACTTTTGGCTGTTACTGTGAGACTATCCTGGTAATATATCAGTCACATAATAGGAAATTGCCAGGTGTCTCTGGGACTCAGAATAAATTGCTAGTGCCTGTCTTTTGTTGTATTGTAACATTCTTCTCACTCACCCCGGCACTTGGATTCTTTACTTTTCTGTTCTTAACTTCAGATATTTGTGAAAGCATGTTTAGTTAAGACTCTCTTTCTCTTTTTTTTAATGTGATCACAGAAAAGGAAAGGTAAGGATTATTTCATTAGTTTTTTCTTCCTATTCTGCTCGTAAGTATTCACATGGAGTTGGGAATGAAGCTGATAAGATTGATTCTGTGTCCTGCAGGGCAAAACTTTCTGAATTATCTGTGATGAAGAAGAGTGGGAACTTATTTTTTTCAGATTCAAATTTAACAGTGAAATTTCTCTGAGTTTAGTGGAACTTCCCAAATAATGTAACATAATATGTCATAACATAAATGTTGGCCTTCAATTAGCAAAGACAATAGGGAAAGCCAGCTGATTCACTTAACAATAGTGGTGGTTTGCTTAACACAATGTTTTTAAAAAGTCATAAATTAAGTGGATCACTTAACAAATTTGCTTATCAATATAAATTCTAGTTCCAATTGGGGCCATAAATTGAGGGAAATCTATAGGTTTATTGCTTCATTGAATAGGATGTAAAATATGTATACTCAACAGTTCTCAAATGCCCCTCACAATATTATATGCAAAAAAATGAAGATAGAACTTGATAATCATTGCCAATCTTAGGGTAAATTTATTATGTATCTACCTAAGTCTGTTAATAGACACAAGATTTTGGTCTTTCTGGGCATCCATGTCAGTCCAAGCATAACCAGAATCAACTGTGGCTATTGAGTGTTGGATAGAAGATCACAAAGAATGGATTAAGCCTCAATCAAACCAAGTCTCTTATTGGGACAATGCATCAAAGGGTCTCTCTATGTGGGATCCACAATCAGAGAAACTGAGTATTTATTTTTATACCTTTCAACTCTGGATTAATGAAATGACAGATTTGACCTGTTGCAGATTGCTCTCCAACATCAATATCAATAGCTCACTCTGGATACTTTCAGATGACCAGCCTTTTAGTAATGCAAAAGTGATGCCCCAGAAAAAGTATAGTTTACACAGCTTTCCTTATTAGTGAAGGATCCCAGAGCACTTCTGGGATAAGAATCTTTATAGCTAATCACCCTGGTCCAAATATTATCACATAAAATCTGGAAGCCAAACTGCAGGAAACCTTTTCTTCCTTCCTTCCTTCCTTCCTTCCTTCCTTCCTTCCTTCCTTCCTTCCTTCCTTCCTTCCTTCCTTCCTTTCTTTCTTTCTTTCCCTGTTAGAGAGAAAGTTACAGAACTTCTTCTCTGTCCATTCTTCAACTGGGGTGATCTCTTAGTTGCCCAATCTTCTGGCTCCTTTCTCTTCTGTTCTCTATGCTGCTAGTTTGATTCATCACAGCTTTTTGAACAGTTGGGAAATAGAAACTGCTAGTGGTATGCACATGCCCACAATGATGCAACCTATTCCCCACTTCCTGGAATAGACAAATTATACATTTAAACATGGTGAAAGAAAAGAGGGAGTTTCGTAATATCAATTATTAGGAAAGTGTAATACTCAGAGTCCTTGTCTTTTTATTAGTGGCCAAGATGACCTGGTGTTTGAGGAGTTTGCTCGGCAGCAGCTGAAAGATGAAGCTTCTGTAGAAGACAGCAAAATGGAGCATCCAAATACTGAATGAAAGAGGGAGAAGGGATGAAGTTAGCAGGGGCGATAACTTTTGTATTTGCTAAGAAACAGGATAGTTAAATTGAATTAATGTGTGGTTATTGTCTTTTTACTTAAGCTTCTTGCCTCACTACAAATGTAGAACTACAGACTGGTTATTTAGCAGTTGAACCCATTCAATTAAGAAGACCCTGCCACTGTCAAACTGTTCTTACTAGTTTTCTAATGTTCACTTTGAAAAGGGCAATGATTTTCTCCTCTCAATCATTCTTTTTTCTCAAGGTAAAATGATATCCAGCTTCTCAAATTTCTGTTCATAGGTTCTAATTTCTAGTTATCTAATCATCTTTGCTGCTCTTCTCTGAGTATGCTCCAGTATCTCTGAACACGACATTATAACTGATGTGGGTCTGAAAAAGCCTAATAAAGTGGTACAATTAATTGTCTTGATTTTCAAGTTATATTTTTGTAGCTCAGCCATTAATTGTATTTGCTTTATTGCAATAAAATTACATATGTTGGATTATATACAGTTAGCAATCTACTATCATCTTTACAAGTACCATTACCAATTAAGATATCTCCCTGCCTATATATTCCAATTATTAAATAATGTATCCATAAACAAATGAGATGAAATTAATTAAACAAGATTTGTTCTTACACATTTTTCCTAATTTATTTATTTATTTATTTAGTTTATTTATTAGATTTGTATGCCGTCCCTCTCCTTAGACTCGGGGCGTCTAACAACAATAATAAAACAGCGTATGATAAATCTAATATTTAAAATAACTAAAAAACCCTTATTAAAACCAAGCATACACACAAACATACCATGCATAAATTGTATAGGCCTAGGGGGAAAGGAGTATCTCAGTTCCCCCATGCCTGATGACAGAGGTGGGTTTTAAGGAGCTTATGAAAGGCGAGGAGGGTGGGGGCAATTCTGATCTCTGGGGGGAGCTGGTTCCAGAGGGTCGGGGCTGCCATAGAGAAGGCTCTTCCCCTGGGTCCCGCCAAACGACATTGTTTAGTCGATGGGACCTGGAGAAGGCCAACTCTGTGGGACCTGACTGGTCGCTGGGATTCGTGCGGCAGAAGGTAGTCCCAGAGGTAGGCATCCACTTAAATTTTAAGATTTGCTTTATGACCTGCTCTAAAATCTTCCCACATATTGTTGACAAACTGCTTGGTTTGCAGTTTGGTGGTTTTTCCCGTTTGAATGGAGAATCAACATTTGCACATATTCAGCTACCTGGCACTTCACCATTTCCCCAGAATTTGTAAAATTTGTAAAAAAATAATGCATAAGAGTTTCTCACACCATTTAATTCTCCCATCATCTTTAAAAGCAGTTTATTGAATACTGAAGATAAAATGAAAGCATTACATTTAGCTGCAGTAGGGAAAGTAGATCCCTCGGGGCTTCCCCCCGAGCCCCCCAGGCCGGCTGCCATGTTTTAAAACACGCGCGCCGCTTCGCAGCTGTCTCTGAACGCTAACTTCCGCGTTCGGCGGCAGCGGGTTTTTTTGTTGTTGCACGGATTAATTGACTTTACATTGTTTCCTATGGGAAACAACGTTTCGTCATACGAACGTTCCGACTTACGAGCCTCCTTCCGGAACCAATTAGTCTCGTAAGTCGGGGTTCTACTGTATATCATTACTGCTTCTCAAACTGTACTTCCAATAGTTCTCCAGCAATACCATCTACTGGTAATCATCTGAAAAGCCCTTCATGGCATAAACCAGTTTAGCTGTGGAACCATCTATCTCTAACTGTTTCTGCCCATACCAATGGACCAAACAGAGTAGGCATCCTTCAGGTCCTCTCTATGAGGCACTGTCATCTAGTGGGACTTAATATATACTCAGGACACTCTGTCATGGGGCTTGGCTGGCATTCTGTAAGGGCTTAAAGACCCACAAAATTTGGGCTAAAATGTTGGATGACCCTACATAATAATGTTTGCATTTGTTTGAATGTTTGATTCTTTGACTCACACCTCACACCTCGAAACCATAGTAATATATTGGTTGCTGTTATCTTATCTGTGTTGCTGCTAGTGCATTTGTTGTTGGCTACAGAGTCACATAAGAAATGTGTGCTTTTAAAATAATAAATAAAGCTGATGAAAGAGTAAGTTCTGAGTAGTTTGCATGCTTTTGAATTTAAGGGTCAACATTGACTTGAAACTCACCTCAAAAGTTACCTCCTAAAAGCATGGACATAAGCATTGATAGATGGCATATATATGCCCCATTGGAAATTGTTCTGAGTGTCAGTTCTTTCCCAATACAAAGCTAAATCTGGACGTTTGTGATTCCATAATACTGGAGAGACAACTCAGTGGATTTACTCCTAGTTAAGCAGTAGTACAGTATATTAGAAACCATGATAGAACCCAACTATAATAGAATTAAAGAAAGGTGGGGAGGCGCCCTGAATGAATCCACTTCAGAAGGGCAGCAACAGGCAAGCAACCTGATGTATACTTGCTATCAGTGTTTTTATTTATTTATTTATTTATAAAAATTCATTCATTCATACGTCAAGTAGGTATTGGTAGTATACAAAAATAACACTATTTATACACATGATATTGGTATTAATGAGAGAAATTTAAGACTTATGCACTCCCCTTAGTGACTTCTTAGGAATCGGGTGAGGCCAACAGTGGGTAAAGTGGGTAAAGTTTTGGGGATTTGGCGATGAAACAACAGAGTCCGGTAGTGAGTTCCATGCATCTTGGTTGCTGAAGTCATATTTTCTAGTCGAGTTTGGAGTGGTTTACTTTGAGGTTGTATCTGTTGTGTGCTCGTGTATTGCTGCGGTTGAAGCTGAAGTGGTCGTTGACAGGAAGGACATTGTACCAGATGATTTTATGGGCTCTGCTTAAGTCGTGTTTAAGGCGACGAAGCTCCAAGCTTTCTAAGCCTAGGATTTCAAGTCTGCTTGCGTACATTGTGATAATCTGTATTCATTTCAGGTTACCGAGGTGGAGAATGATTCAGAGAAATAAACACTGAGTTGAAGGTGTATAGGTTAATTACTCTGCCTCACTCGGCGCCTAAGGGCTTCAGTCACCGAACTGAAAATCCCGTCCGTTAATTCACGTGCCAAAGGGAAATCTCGAGCTCCCCCACGCTTGAGCGGGCGGCCGCTTCGGGCCCAAATGAGACGCAGGCCCGTCAGAGGGCAGGCGCGGCCACGGGCCCGCCCACGAGCCTGCCGGCATCTCTTCCCCGGCTGCTGCTGAGCCCACGCAGGGCCGGTGCTTGCAGGGCGCCGCTTGAGGCGCTAGGGGGTGGTGCCCGCCCCGCTCTTCACCGTGCAGCATGGCGGCAGCTGCAGCGGCGGCGGTGGCGACGGCGGGCGCCTCGCAGCCCCAGGCCGGGTCCACCGCCGCTGCCCCTACGGCGGCGGCGGAAGAGTCGTCGGACAGCGAGCCGGAGCAAGAATCCGGCTCGCCACAGAAGCTCATCCGCAAGGTCTCCACCTCGGGCCAGATCCGCCAGAAGGTGAGGGCGACGAGGGTCGGGCCTTGAGGGGAGCGAGGGTTGCCTCTCCCCCCCCCCCCTTCAGTCCCGAGGCTTCCCATCCTCCATTTCAGCCCCCAAACGGCCGTTTCCAAGCGGAAGGCGCGCGGGGCCTGCAACCTCCCCGCTCGGTTCCTCTCTTCCAGCCCCAACCGTAAACCGAGCCGGTGTGCAAAGGAAAGACCTCCTTCGGCGCCCTTCCCGTCCTCCCCTTCCCCACCAGTCCCAGGACCCCGGAGGGGTGAGAGCCTGCGGGCTCCTTTCCTTCGTGGGAGGGAGCCTCGTCCTTCCCAGCCTCATCCTTTCTCCCCCGGTTCTCCCTAACGGATCCCAGCCCGGCCACAGGGTCACGCAGGTAGAGAAGGAGCCCAGGTGAGCCAAGTGAAGGTGACAAGCGGTAAGGTTGCGCCTTCGGCTAAGCTAGCAAGAGGGATGCGCTCGCTTCTTGGTCTGGACTTGCTTCAAGAGCTGGGGGTTCCTCGCTGCATCGGGCACAAAAGGCGAAAGAGGAGCCTTCTCTCGGTCTCTGGCCATTCTCTTGGGAGGAGACAGGGATGGAAAAAGAAGTGAGAGAGGAAGGAATGAGAGAAAAAGGGAGGAAGAGGGAGAAATGAGAAACAAATGAGAGAGAAAAGCGGGAGAGACAGAAGAGGTACCCACAAATGAGAACAGTGATAGAAATTTCAGGAGGGATGATTGATTATTAAATATGGATTGACTATGGAATATTGGTAAAAGATATATTTAGGTGTTGTTTAATATTAGGATGTATTCGTAAAATTGGATTAGAATTTTAGAACTATAGAATTACATAGGTAAAATTAATGGAAGATACATATGGTAAACAAGGGGTTTATGATATGTACTGTATGATTTTATGAGTTTGCATTATGAATTTAAAATATACTTGGAAATGTAGAAGATTGATGAAAGTTAATAATAGTAAATGCTAAGTGCCTGGAAATTAATTGAGCTTGGAAATATTGAATGAAATTATAGAAAAGTATAGTTTATGGAAATATATTAATTGATGCATTATTTTTCTATTGGTATTTTACTTTTTCATAGGGTGTTTTTTATAGTCCGGCCCTCCAACAGTCTGAGGGACAGTGAACTGGCCCCCTGTGTAAAAAGTTTGGGGACCCCTGCTCTTGGGGTTTCTTGGGAATGTCGGACTCGAGAGTGGCTCAAGAAGGCCCCGTCTCCGCCGGGCAGGGTTTAATCCTACTCACTTCGAACTCATTTGGTGGGTTTTGGCTTAGCAAAAGACAAATCTAGCCATTTGTGGTTTGTGAGCCATTGTTTTTGGAGCACAGGAGGACTTGTGTGGGTTTCCGTGGCTTGTTAAAGCACTTAATTTAAAACTGACATATTTCTAGGTTGAGACCAACCTATTCTCAAGATTCTGCCATGGGAAACTAGGTTTTGGTATAAAGAACCCTCCCTTTATTTTTCCTGTGTGCAAACTGTCCCTTTAGGCAGCGTAGCGATGGGGTGAATTCGGTGGCAACAGCAGTTACTCTCAGAGGGAGGACAGCTAAGCAGAGGTTACTACCAATTTTTCCTCTGGGTGATGTGATTTAACAGATTAACAGAGTGGGAAGGGACCTTGCAGGTCATCTAGTCCAGTGTTTCCCAACCTTGGCAATTTGAAAATATTTGGAGTTCAACTCCCAGAATTCCCCAGCCAGCAAATGCTAGTCCATCCCCCTGCCCAAGCAGGAGACCCTACATCTGCCTTTATCTAGGATCAAATTCACAACCTGCTGATTGTGAGGCAAGAACTCCGCACTCTCATTTTGTGCATAAGCATTCTTATCAGTTTAATAAGGATAAATTAAACTCTGTTCTGTAGGCTAACTTATCATTACCGGCTGGATTCTCTATATCTGGTTGCTTATTCAGTGAAATCTTTTTCAGAGAGTCTGTCTAAAATATTATATTGAACAGTCAGCTAGGTACAGCCTGGCCAGTAAGTTCAGCTGAGCCATCACAACCCCCCCCCCCCCCAATCAATTCTTCAAATGGATGGATGGATGGATGGATGGATGGATGGATGGATGGATGGATGGATAGATAGATAGATAGATAGATAGATAGATAGATAGATAGATAGATAGATAGATAGATAGATAGATTCTTCTGAATCATTCATATATAGGGACTGATCTTTTCACCTGGAAAGTTGGCAGTCTGGGTTGAATACCGGAGACTGCACAATGGGGTTAGCTTCTGTTACTTGCCCCAGCTCCTGCCCACCTAGCAATTCGAAAGCATGAAATGTAAGTAGAGAAGTAGGTACCATTTCAGGGCCTCTGGCACGCTGGCTCCTTCAGCTAAGAAATGGAGATGGGCACTGTGTCCTGGAGTTGGACGCAGCTGGACAGAGAAAGCCTTTATCTTCCTCTTACATGGGAGTGCTGACTAGGATAAAATAATTTCTTTTTACTCCCTGTCCAGGTTGTATCAAATAGTAGCCTCTGGTTTTTTCCAACGAAAAAAGAGAGTGAACTCAATCACTGACGTTTCCGTTGTTTTAAGAGTTGAGACACTTACCGGTATATGCAGTCTCTGTCATTGGGAGGCAATGGTATATTTAGTTCTAGCATGCAAGTGTCCTGAAGATTCTACCTAGGAACACTAGTGATTGTCACTTCTCAATGGCCAACTTGTTAGAGGTAAAAACTGAGTAACTGCCTGACATAATTGAGTTTATTAGTCATAGATAATATTCATACTGTTCACAAATGTACACTGTATAACTGTTCTGGTTCAGACTGTCCAGAGTTTAGAAACTAGTATCACACAATCTTCCGCCAGCATTTTTATAGCACAACTGTAAAAAGGTAAGCTTCTTAGAAAGTGGGAGGAGTGTTATATTTTCTGGTTTGAATCAGTACTTGAAGTTCTTATTAGTATGAATAAAACTATAACTGTTTTGGCAAAAGGTCCATGATTACGGTATCTTAAATGGCAAAGATAAATTTAGCTGCCTTCCCCTACTAGGGGGAATTACAGCAATTATTTTCTGATTTCACACCAGAATTATATCTGGGTGCTTAAACCCAATCTGTAACAAGTGGCACGTGTGGATAAGTCCTTTGGGGTAGGAATAAGTCATACGATAATGCAAAAGAAATTAAAATTGAATAATTACATTATTCAAATCATCTGGCTTTCAAGACATTAATGAATGGCAAGTCCTAGAAGATCCAGTCAGTCTAGCCAGGGTTAAGAATATTGGAGCTATAATTAAACATTATTAGAAGAGACAGAGCTTGCAGACAAGTTGTCCTTCATACAGAAGCTTCAGTTTCCAAAGAAGACACTGTCTTTGGAGTGTTGCTGCTAGAGGCAATTGGACACACAAATTTTTGAAGGCCTTTATTTCTTAGCAAGTAGCCCAAGCAGCTCAGTTAAGTCTGCTTCCTAAACTCCAACAGTGGTTTCAAAGATACATTTCCAGGTCTTGCCTTGTAGGCACAACCTGTCTACCTGTTTTGTCTAGCCTACCAGGTTCTTTTCACCAGAATAGATCCTCTGCTGTTTTCATGGATCCAGGCTGAGGGAAGACTGCCGAGACGCTGCCCTGAGTCTGTTCCTCTGAGTTCTATTTTTCCCCCTTCAGTTGAGAAAGGGACTCCTTTGCTTTTTTCAGGTATTTCTGAATATTTTTTTCCTGGTCATTGTTTCAATCTGCAACACAAACAATCAGGGAGGCTGCACAGATTGAATGCAGGAACAATGTAGTCCTTGTATGGTGTGAAATAAATTGAATGTACACTTGTTTCCAATAAAACAATTAACCCAAGTATACATGGTATAAACTTTAGATGAGGACTGAGAAGGGTTATTCCAGGCTTTTCAATTTCCATATAAATAAAATAGAGAAAACCAGCAGCTATAAAAACTTTTATTTCAGATGAGAGTATGTGACAAATGAAACAGGCTTATATTTCACACAAGAAAAAATATTTATTTGTAATGCAATAGTCAAACCTATAGTAAACACTAGGTGACTTGATTAATTTGTCTGGTACATAATTCATAAAAAGTATAAAACATAAGAGATATGGTAGAAGCTTCACAAAACATTCCAAGCCCTTATAATATTGGTATGTAGTTTTCCTTTTCATTTGAGTGCCAATTTAGAGTTTCTGGCAGTGCATTGTACATTATATCAAATCTTTCCTAATTGCTTGTTTCATGCACATTTTGTGCATGTGCATTAGTTATGTTTTTTAAAAATAATTACCATGTTCTCAGTTAGATTAAACTGAACCACAAATATTTAAAATTTTCCTCATTATTTTGATACCAGTGTTTAAACAATGCATTTAAACCATGATAAAGCAATTCCTTTACAATTATGAAAAAAGATTATATAAGTCTGATGAGTGCAATTTTAGGATGCAAGCATTATTGTGGGAGAATCACTGGGCTAAGTGGAATAGGTTTTAATTTTAACATTCATTAATTCCACATTTTTGAGAGAGTTCAAATAAGGCAGAAACCAACTATGAATCACTTACTATGTTTTGCATCATTTCCTAAGTCAATATAGCTGTAACAGAACTCAAACACTTTGCTTTTGGTATGTGAATATAAACATTTTAAGTACAGGGAGTATAAACAGAAATTATGTATAGCCATTAAGCTTCCATTGCTTTAATCTGCCTGAAAATCTTTAGCTAAACTAAGTATCATTCTCAAGGCAACTCAAGATTTCAGAACTATCAATCAAAATGCTCTGTGACTTTTAATCCAATCCTTATTGCTCCTGCTTTCCTTGCATTCATCCAATGAAAAGTGAAAGAGGTAGCATGATAAGAGCCGGGGTGGCACAGTGGTTAGAGTAGAGCACTGCAGGCTACTTCAGCTAACTGCTAGATGTAGTTCAGACGTTCAGATCTCACGACCGGCTGGTTCAAGGTTGACTCAGCCTTCCCATCCTTCCGAGGTCCGTATAATGAGGACCCAGATTTATTCGGGGAAATATGCTGATTCTGTAAACCGCTTAGAGAGGGCTGTAAAAGCACTATGAAGTGGTACATAAGTCTATATGCTATTGCTATGATTGGAACATATAATAATAATAATAATAATAATAATAATAATAATAATAATAATAATAAAAAATATAATAATAAATATAATAATAATAAATATAATAATAATAATAATAATAATAATAATAATAATAATAATAATTAGATTTGTATGCCGCCCCTCTCAGCAGTTGTATGCCCCCCCCTCAGCAGTGTAAATCCTTTGAAAAGGTGCTTCAGAATACACAATATACACCAAGCATACAAAAAAATGACTGTTTTTTCTAGACTCACATGATTGTCTGGTAGCTGTTCCTAGTTGTTTCTGCATGCATGTGAGACACAGCCATTTTCCTTACTATCTGCTGTGATGCATCTCTTTTGAAGGGTTTGCAGAAAATGTGCATATTATATGACTCAGCATAATAGTGATGGGGCTTTATTTGTAACAACAAAATTTCTAATACTGTTAAAACATTGCTTCTTATTTAAATAGAATAAAGCAAACATTTAAATAGCATTAGTCCCTTTTTACCGGTACATAATTAACAGTTTTTGCATAATGTCTGTGGAAGATTACAGGTATTGCCTAAAATAAAAAAAATAATTATTGGCAAAACATTCATTTTTATCACAGAGATACTCCTGAACAGTGACAATTGAGTTTTTAGTAAATTTTCACAAGTATGTATTTGTAGATTAAATTGCTTGTTTATGGTGTAGAAATGGGAATTACATGCATGGAAATGAATTGCATTTTTAAATATGTATACAAGAACTAAAATATCGCTCTGAATGAATTGATATGAGCTTAAATTTTTATGGGTAGGTACAAACCTAGACATCCATAGTTAGTGATAGTTGCATATTAGTGGTAATAGTGATAATTATAATCCTTCCAAGGTGGGTAAAATTAGTACCCAGATTGTGGAGGCAATATGCTGGCTCTGTTAGAAAGTGCTATTGCTAACATGTTGTAAGCTGCCCTGAGTCTAAGGAGAAGGGTGGCATAAAAAAGATGGAATGAATAAATGAATAAATAAATGAAAAAAGCTAGACTTTCTCAAGGAATGCAGTCCAGGACAAAAACAATCCATTAAGCAATATGAATGGATGAGTAGGAGTGGATGCAAGCATATAAAATACACGTAATGACCTGGCCATTTGAAGACCTAAGAATGAATAAGAATTATTACAAGTATTTACTTAGAAAAAGGTATTGATTATTTGATGTATATGGTGTGAACATAAAACTATTTGTACATACAACTGCAAAGAAACATGTTTAAGGTGTGATTGCTTTGATTTATTTATGATGAAAGACTGAATGAGTGAAGGTTACAAGAGTAATGAACGGTTATGAGTGTAACAACAATCATTTTTTATAAGTGTCAATATAAGATTTGTGAGCAAAATGGACATGGAAAAACGAAAATAAGTGAAAATAATTATATGAATAAAAGTACAGTGCAGTGACTGCAGGAAGAGAAAGTAAAAAGAATTGCTAGGAACAGAGTAAAAGTTTTGTTACAAAGTAATGTTTATTGTATTTTTTTATTTACAGAGGAAGTATATGATTAAGTGAATTGTCTTGAATTATGGTATATTTTGATGAATATATAAAAGATGATGGCTGAGTGCACTAAGAGTGGCATATGATTGAAGTAAAGCATACAGTATTTCAGAATAAATAAATTAGAAAATGGTTTGACTTTAAGATGAGGATACGCAATGTATCCTTGATAGTTTAATGTATAGTAATTTGTATTTTAATTTATAAGTAATAAATAATGCAGTGTGTTGATTCAAGAGATGAACTTACATATACAGTATTTTGTATATAGATTACATGGTTATAGGATGAGAGAAACATAATTATATAAGGCAACAGGGAGTGTAGCTCTAACAATTAGTTGATCTTAGACCTAGGATATTGTTTGCAAGCTAATAATTGCAAGTAATACATAAATAGCAAAAAATAGAATAAATAGATAAATTTTGTGTACTTCATTTTTAGTTTTGCTTCATTTTCTTACCTCATGTTTTCTCTCTTAACCCTGCTGTTCTGTTTAAGAAAAGTAACAAATCTTCTGTTCCCGGGTCACCCTGACCCGGACCGAAAACTCTTCATTTGCAGTGCTTATGTTTGGTCTTTTTGAAAGCTTTTTTCACTTGGAAAGTAGTCTGAACATTTCTGCACACAATGATATGAAAATTGAAATGAAAAAAGTAAATCTTATTGGTTTATTTTGCGGATATAATGCACGCCCCCCCCATTTTTGTGAAATTTTTTTCAATTTATGGATAGTTTTGCTTGCAAAATGCATTCTATTTTACTAAAGTTGGTATGGGATTGGTAGCTTGAACATTTCTGAACATAATGATATGAAAATTGAACTTGAAAAATTGATGCATATTGGTTTATTTTGTTGATGAAATGCATGCCCCCCCGTTTTTTTTAAATAGTCTTCACTTTATGGATAGTTTTGCTAGCAAAATACATTCTATTTTACTAAAGTTTGTGTGGGATTGGTAGCTTGAACATTTCTGAACATAATGATATGAAAATTGAACTGGAAAAATTGATGCATATTGGTTTATTTTGCACATAAATGTATGCCTCCCCCCGTGTTCAATTATTTCAATTTATATAAAAATTATGCTGTTAATTTCAAACTTACATACTTTTTTTTAGTAAAATGGATTTGTTTCATAAAATTAGTCCTCTGGCTACAATGTGGTTGATTTTCAAAAGGATATTCCAAATATTTCTAGACAAATATGTATAAACAGTGACAATAATGGCACATAGCAAGGCCGGGGGTGGGGGGTGGCCTTTTTGTGGCAAAAATAAACCAATAAGAACCATTTTTTTCAGTTCATTTATATTTTTCTTATATTCAGAAATGTTCAATTTAGTATATCAAACCTTTTGGGGGGAAATTCCTTAGGGATTTGTAGCCTTAAAAAAATAGAAATTGACACGAAATTAAAAAAGGATGGGGGGGGAGGGGCTTTTTGATCAAAATAAAAATATAAGTCTCAATTTTTCCAGTTCAATTTTCATATCATTATGTTCATAAATGTTCAAACTAGTTTTCCAGTTGAAAAAGTTTTCAAAAAGATCAAATTCAAGTACCTAAAAAAATTATTTTTGGTCCGGTCATATACGAACAGAAACAGACTCGAAGTTATGATTTTTTTTTGCCCAGAAAACAATTAGCCACCACCCCAAAAATATTTTTTGATGATCAGCATTGTTAAATTGAGTAAATGAATGCCTAAGATTTTAAAGAATATTTCGGATTTGGAGGATAAAAAAATAAAAAGTGAAAATGGTTGCAAGCAGCCGAGGGGGGGGGAGGCCTTATTTCTGATATTAAAAAACCAATAAGAATCATTTTTTTCAGTTCCTTTATATTTTTCTTATATTCAGAAATGTTCAAGCTACCAATCCCACACCAACTTTAGTAAAATAGAATGCATTTTGCAAGCAAAACTATCCATAAATTGAAAAAAAAATCACAAAAACGGGGGGGCGTGCATTATATCCGCAAAATAAACCAATAAGATTTACTTTTTTCATTTCAATTTTCATATCATTGTGTGCAGAAATGTTCAGACTACTTTCCAAGTGAAAAAAGTTTTCAAATTGACCAAACATAAGCACTTCAAATGAAGAGTTTTCGGTCCGGGTCGTATGTGACCCGAACAGAAGATTTGTAACTTTTTTTGCCCAGCAAAAACTAAGCCCCCCACCCCCCAAAAAAAATTCTCATAGAGAGAACCCCTGAAGTGATGGATAGTCATGAAATTTCAAGTTTCAGATATGCAGGGAAAATTTTTTACAGGGACTCAAACTTGGCTTCGGGTCACATACGACCCGAACAGAACAGCAATTAAAAGGGAATAATGTAATGGATACATGTATACTTTGAGTTACTAATAGCTATGTGAGTCCACCAGCCCAACTTCCCAATTCATTTAAAAATGAAGAATTCCTCTTAAATGCTGTAATAATGTGATGCATCTCTAAACTGTGTAGACTGGTGCTTTCTATTATGTAAAAATAAAATGACTACAAATAATGTCTGATTAAGCATTAGGCATTAGGAAAAGAGCAAAATAACAAAAGCAGAGTAACAATGTTTTAAGGATTTCCCATTTCCCAGTTGACCAGTTAAAGTAAGGCCATTCCAGAGAAAATGAAATTAGTAGAAGCAGCTATGCAGTTAAGCATTTTTAGTTATGCAATCTGTATTCTGTTACATATTTAGGTTAGGGTTAAGATTTGATATTTGATACTAGCAAGATTTTTTAAGAATATTTTTGAAAACATATATGTAATGTGTGTTCATTAATCAAAAAGAGCCAGCTGTTTAAGATACAGGAAGATTCATTAGGTTCTCTAGAATAGAGATTTTAAAAATACAACTCTCCAGGTCATTTTTTGTAGATTGCAGTAATACTTATTTAGCAGTAGCACTGAAAAAATAATAAATAGAAGTGTATTTGTACTAATCTATATACAGAAGATGTTTTCAAGAAAATCTGAGGGGAGAGGGAGGGTTTTTTAGGTGATCAGGACAGGTGAATAGGTGAAGCTTCTAGAGGAGGAATTTCCCTGCTTGAACATAGATAACTGGCATTCTGGTTTTTTGTTTGTTTGAGGAAACTACTGCCTGCTGGTTAGCTGCTTATTAAAAAGTACCTTTCCTACATGCCATAAGAGAGGAAAAGAAATAAGGTCATGTAAAGCCACAAAGGATGCAACAACCACCAGCTTTGAGTTGGCTGCGCTGCAACCCCCTCTTCAACCCTTCACCTTCTCCTTGAAGAACATTAGCTGGGAAGAGTAATAAAGTGTGCTGCTTTGGTTTCCCCTTTATACACTTCATATTGATATTTCAGGAGAACTGGGTGACCTTGTGAAAATTATCCCTTTTCTGCAAAATAAAAAAAAAGTGAACACAGGAAGAAAATGGGGTGAGCAAGTATTGGAAGTCCTGTCTTGGTAAATGGGATTTTGGTGTAATTTTATAATGGGTGGGTTGGGGGGAGGGATTGTTTTTGCAGATATGCAGGTTTTGCAGATATGCAGGTTGTTTTTACAAGTTGAGAACTGGAAAGTCTTTTGGGGGCTATCTGTGGACTTAAGAAGCAAAAGGCTAGATTTGCAACAGCCTTTACTGGGAATATGTGTAAAAAGTGTAAAGATGAGGTGTGGGAGAGAAATCTTGTAGTTATTCCACTTTTGCTTCTGATAACAAAAGGCTTGGAGGTTTAACAGACACAATGAGGTGGGGATTTGAAATAAATAATATCTTTTTTGGAAATTGAATCTTCCTTTTGAAATTGAGTCAGCAACAGATAGCTTATGGCTATTTAATGGTGCTGAATTGTTACATCCAACATCACTCACCCTTGCTAGTCTCAATGAGAGTTGCTAGTCAGCAACATCTGTAATGTTTACAAATTATAGAATGAAATGTGAGCATAAAAAAATATGTATTCTACCATTAGATGAAAAGGCTTCAGTATTGCAGACCTCAGGTTAATGCGGTAGTTTTTATGGGGCTGTTGTGATTTGACTTTGAGACATTTCTTTAGATCAATGAGAAATATTCCGTTTTCCAATAAACCATGAGTATAGGATTTGTTTTCCTAATCCAATTTCCTCCCAGTCACTGTAGGATTGTTCTTCTAATTCTTCTGAATGGTTATAAGCTTTGGAGAGTTTTATGGTATTATAGTAAGTGTTAGTTCTGTAGCCAAGAATTTGGTCTCTTGAATTTATCAGCGAGTTAGATCTTAAGTATTCATTGCAATAAATCTCATGTGCTAAGACAGTGTTTTCCTTGTATCTCATATATTGGCAAGAAAACTCTAAACTTCTTAAAGTCTGAAATGTGTTCAAGTCTTAAACTTTTCTATTTCATGTCTGCTTCTTATTCACATTCACAAAGCAAATATTCTGCTCCTGGGTATTTATCAGAGTGCACTGAGAAGTATAACTGGTTGTCTTAAAAAATGGAAAATCTGAAGTACTGTATGGTACAGTGGGATTTTTATGTGTGAGACAGGCAATGTCATTATAACACATAATGCTCTGGTTCCCAACATGGGGCCCATGCCCCACAGGGGCAATTTGATTTTTAATGGGGGCAATTGGAGCCTTGTTTAAACCAAGTTGCTATTGTTTCTATACTTTCTTCTCTTTTGTTTGCATTGTCCTGCTCTCTTAAAGAAATTATCTGGGTACAGTATTTAAAGCTCATATCAAGATGAAGTGAGATGGTGCAGATAAAACAAAGAGAAAAGTGCCAACTCCCAATTTTTAAAATAGTGTCATTGCCTTTTGCCTTGTCTTCACTGTATTGTTAATTTTCCAAACAATCCCAACCATCTTTCTCTCCACCCCGACCGCATTTTTAAACATATTCTTAAAACAGATGATGTGAGATCTTTAAAATCAACAAGTTGGAAATTGAAGTAGTTTAGGCTTCCTCTGCCTGTGTAGAGTTCACTTTTTGAATAGTAAGAATATTAAGAATTATATGTCATGGAGGGGAGGCATCAGGATCTCAGAGGGTGGGTGGGGCATGGCCCAAAAAAAAGGTTAGGAACCACTGAAATAATGCCATATTACATTTTTAAGGAAGCACAATTGGCTTGAGTCATAGAATAAGACAAAGGGTTTTGTGGGAGGGGAGTTGTTCCATGAATTAAAACAAAGTTATAGCAGGTACTATAACAGCAAGTTATATCTTGTCAGCCTACCCAAGTCCTCGGAGAGGGGTGGCATATAAATCCAATTAGATGGATGGATGGATGGACGGACAGACAGACAGATCTTAAAAAGGGATTTTATAAGCACAATATTTATTATACATGTTTCTCAGTCAGAGCTTCTGTTCTTCCCCAAATGCTTTGATTATTTTGCATATTACTTTGGTGCTTTTTATTTATTGTCCCATCTCTAGTATCTAGGTCAGCTTTATTTTCTTAACAATCCTGGGCAGGGACCTTTTATAGACCACCTATTGGAGAGTCAAACTACAGTGAATTCTGGAATATTTTCCATGTAGGTCATATGTTGTATCACTGAATATTAGTTATAACTAGATTGAAATAAAATATGTTACTAGATTGAATTCTGTTTTGTTTAGAAAAGAAAATCTTATTGACCACATGAAAGCAAATAAAAGATAAATTATCTTGTGGGATTTTAACCATGATAAGCATTATAAACTACTGATCGTATAGGGCAGAGGTGGGTTGTTTTTCCAATTTAGCCTAAATAAAGTCTTAATAATTTTGAGTAGTACTTTACAATCTATTATTTTGCAGTTTTACTTTTGTGTTACTTTTCGTCATTGGTGCAGAAATAAATTTATTACAAACTCGGTTCTCTTTATTTAATTTCTCTGCTATATTTCAAGCAGCACAATATTGCAGCAGAATAAGGTGGACATTAATAGGAATGTAGAATATATCAAGAATGTAAAAAAATAGTAGATTCCTAGCTGAAAATAGAAATTAAGGTATTACTGTAAGGAATTTAGGCAGTTTTTATTGTTGAATTGATGTATTTGAGCTTTTGTGCAGGGTTGCCAAAATGACATAGACAGCCATATCTTTGTTCCAAATTTTTTCAGATTGTTCTATTTCTTCCCATTCATACTTTGCAGAAAGTTTGAATTAACTTTCCAACATCAGTGAGTAAAATATTCACAATTGCTTTATGACTTTTTTGTTTTGTTTTTACCTGCTTAGCATTCAGATTTCTAAATTCATTGGGTGACTTTATGCTCATCTATGTGAAGAAGTAGCTTTTGCTCTATAGTAATAGAAGATGTTACTGGGGTATTTATATTGTATCCATTATTGAAAACAGATAAAATTTTGAAAGAAAAAACTTGCAACTGCGGAAGAGATATTTTAATGATGCATATATTCAGGAAACAAGAACAATTTCTTTTCTTGAACTCTTTTTCAAAAGGGTTATTTTTCACTTTGCTCAGAAGGCATTAAAAAAAAATACATTTTTTCCAAAATGATTTTTTTTCTTCTTTATTAGAAGTCATTGCAGGAGTATCATTTGATGAAATTATATTAATTTATTATCCATCGGTTACATTATGTGTATATATTGCTTAATACATTGTTTTATGTCTCATTAATGTTATTTGCTGAACCAGGCAAATCACTATTACTTGAATCTAATCACAAATACTTGAATCTATATCATGGCTACATTGTAAATATAAATTTGTTTTCTACTAGAGCAGATCAATTAACTAGGGCAGCTTTTTTTAAAATAAACATTATTTCCTTCCTTTTCATCTGAAAAGGAAAATATTATTACTCGGGATGTCTAGACGTAGACCTTCACTTAACTACAATAATTAATACAATGCACTTAGTTGTAAAACAGGAAAGAAGACACAGCATGTTTTTTAACGATTACTTATTCTTATTCATTCTTTGGGAACCAAGTAGCATTACTGAAATGCAAATTCTTGATAATGATTTTTATTGGTGTTTGCATTGGCTACCAACATTGACCAAGATAATTAAAATGCATTCTTATGACTTGCTGATAACTACTGAGAGCGTGTAGAAATTCTTATAATAGTGCTTGCTCATTTTTGAGTGAGGAAGCAGAATAATAGGTTTCTCCTCTTTAGCCATTGACTGTGGATAACTGCCCACATGTGATACCTAAAAATATGCTGTGAACGTGGAGGCCTGTGTCTTTTAAAGATTGTTTAGGGAGATGAAAACTGCTATTTTGCTTTCACCTCAACTCTTGGGGGCTCAAAAAGCATTCCCTAGAATTGAAAGGACCAAAAACGGCTAACTGGGAAATGAACAAACTACAGAAAAGGAGCAATGTATAAAAAAAGAAAAATGCTATAAAGTCATTTTGATCTTATCTCCAGCCTTTTCCGCCCAAACCCACCAAAGTCTTTTCTAAGCTGCCTGACTATAAATAGAACAGCAGCTCTCTTGCAGAAATGGGCAGCTGTAAACTACAAGCTCTTTTTTTTTTCCTCCCCCAGCAGCATCTGTGTTTGAAAGAGGCAGCCTAATCACAGTGACATCATTTTTGCTAGTTTTTCGTATCTAAGTCATGCACCTATGGAGGTCCTGTAAATATTCTAATACTGGAAAAATCCCCTGGTTTTTTTTTTAATTAAGAGGAAGTGCATGCTGCTTTCCACAATTTTGGGGAGATAGTGGTGATTTTTTTTTTTTAAAGAAAAATATTGAAAAGAGATGGAAGAGTACTCAACATTTGCACAGGTGAGTTTGTTCTGTATATGTGAATAAACACTGGCTGGCTGGGAAACATGGGTGGACATAACTTTAAACAGAATGAAGTAATAGTAGGATACAAAATATTAACGTTAGCAAATTTCAGGCTAATAAAATGTAAAATCAAATTAGAAACAAAATTAGTTGTGTGATCATTTATAATAGCTAAATAATTCACCTTGTACTTTCGGTTCTTCCTGTCAATCTTTATAAGCATTCAAGCATTGATTATGTTTCAACTGTTTTAAATACTTGTAATAATACATGTTTTTCTATTGTTTTCATCCAAAATATAGCTTGTTCTTGCTTTATTTGGGGAGCAATTATTAAAATTTGTCTGGAAAATACTGGTATCTTACTATAAGGCAAATTTTGTTTAGGAAAATATAATTTGTTAATTACAATTTCATCTAATGGCTCATTTATGCATTTTGCTATTTGAAATTGTACAGAATTCCTATTGCTGATTTATGGCAAATTATAGTATGAACTGCATATATAATTTAACCTAAGAGATGACTTCATTATGATGTGCGGCTCCTTATAGTAGTCAGAGTATCTGCCCTTTTTGTCTGTTTTAGGTGTAGAGTAGGAAGAATACATATGGCTCTCTTTCATAATTTTTAGAAAACAGGCTGATTTTTGAAAATACTATATACATGTTATGAAGAGTTGAAGACTATTTCTTAAGACATTTTTGTATGTCAGTTCTGTAGTGCCTTGCTTTAGTAGACCCAAGCTAGGGGGCAGCATCTAACTGAGCATAGCTAATCTTCATAAACTAAACAGATTTGGACCTTATTTATTACAATGCATCCAATTAAAAAGGTGCTTCAGAATTAGAATAAAGTACCTGTATGCAATTCTTTAAAGCAACAGTGTCTTTTTCTGACATCCTCTAGTAATACGTTTCTAAGATCTTCTTTCAAATCTAATCAAAACTCTTGCATTGCCCTGTTCGTTGATAGATAGTGAGAGGTTGCCAGGAGATATCAAGATTGTAGGCTAAACAGATGTTAGCAAAAATACATATAAAAATGTAAAAGCAAAAAACCTTTGTGCTATTGCCTTGAAAAATTAATGGGTTTGTGGGAAATTAATGGCAATGGAAATTATTTATTTATTTATTATTTATTATTTAGATTTGTATGCCGCCCCTCTCCGCAGATTCGGGGCGGCTCACAACAAAGTGAAAACAATTTACAACAAATCTAAATTACTATTTAAAAATATTTAAAAGACCCCATTTTCTAAACACACACACATACATACATACATACATACATACATACATACATACATACATACCAAATTAATTCAATGACATCCATTTTTAGTGCCTTAATGTACTGTATTATATAATTTTGAGGTGTATAATAATGGATACTGACTTCTGGAAATAAAAAATGGATACTGACTTCTGGAAGTAAAAGGCTGATAAAAATGCAAAGACAAGGAGTACAGGGAGCAAATAAAAGACCTCCCATGTTGGGATTAGTTTTGGGCCAAATCTTACTTGTGAGACAGAAACCAGCTCTCAGCCCCCCTTGTATCTCCTTCAAAAGCACCTCCCCCCCCAATGTTTCAGTGCCTGGAGGGAAGGAAGGGCTGCAGGTGTCCTGGTTTATCCCAAGGAGATCTGGGAATAAATGTGAATTTCCCTGTCCTACAGCCTTCTCCATCCCCTCTTCTGTGACATTGCTTTCCTCCATTTGCTGGTGGTCAGCAAATTCAAAAAACGAGCCAAGGTTAGACAAATGATCAGCGGGCATACAACAGCAAAAGTCACATTAATAAAAAGCATGCCAAACTCAAAGTTTTACATTTCAATAAAAAGTTGGTTGTTTCATTTAAAACACTGTTATTGGGGGGGGGGGGGGGGTTCCAGAGAAAAGACATTAATCACGTATGAGTATTTTTTTTCTAAACTAAAAGCTCTATTCAGATTATTGTATTTCTCAGGGTATAAGATGCACCTTTTCCCTCCCTAAAAAGGGGAATGTGTCTTATATACCAAATGCAGCCATTTTTGGTCTCCTGAAGTCGCGTCCCTGCACCTGTTTTGCAAAAAACAGCCTGTTTGTCACAAAAATTAGGGTGTTTGTACCTTCCTCCAGCCCTTAGAAGCACTCCCCCCCAAATCCTTTGTGTGCCACATTTTTTTGTCAAAATGAGCCTGTTTTTCACCCATTTTTGTGAAAAGGGTTTGAGAGGTCTGCAAAGTACTCCTGGGGAGAGGAAGGGTGGACAAAAACGTTTTCCTTACTTACTTCTTCAGAATCTTGGTGTGTCTTACAGTTTGAAAAACATGGCAAATTGCCCTATTGGCACTCTGAGATAAATGTGTGGGTTTGGGGTTGCGGCTTGGGCAGTCATTCTCAGAAAGGCTCGCCATCACTGTCCTAGAATATAAAAAGGTAGTGTTTCGTGTTGAACTGGTGCTTATGAGTACAGTAACTAAATTGTTTTCTAATTGCCTTTTTCTGAAGTTTTTTTAAACTTTCCAGTCTAATTCAGAGCCATTGTTCTGAATATAACCAGGTTTGAATATGCTTAGATTCTTTGAAGGCAGCTCAGATCAACTAGCAATCCCTACTTGCTAACTTTTTAATATTTTGTCCCTGAAAAGTATGAATGAGTTTTCTCCATTTCATCACTGATAAAGATAGGAAATCCAAGGTTTCTGTCTCATTTAATGCCATTAACAGGAAATTAGTTATGGTAATATTTCACTGTTTCTAGTTTAGATTATCTTGATTAGGAAGGTAAATGTAACTTGCCTGATAGGTTACAGTGGTGATTCTTTTTTGCCCTAAGAGTTCTGATTTGATTTTTAATTTAATAAAATCAGAATGTACCATATATTCTTCTATAAACAAATGAGAAGTGATGATTTTATACTGTTTTTCCCCACATGATTCCAGAGAAAACAGATGGTGAGGGAAACCATGAGATTGTTCAGCAATTAAGAAGAACAGATGCTTTAGATAATTTATCCCTCTATTAAAGGGTACTTTTAAGTGTTGGAGACTTTGATATGTAACAACATATTAAAATAGATGGGTATGTGTAGAATATCTAAAGAAAATAGTTTGAACCTAGTTATTTTTGTAAATTTAATATTGAATTATTTTTAAAGATCTTGGTGATTACATCCATTGTTAAGTATAATGGTGTTAAGCAACAGTGATTTTTAAATCACTGTTTTTAAATTGAATACACTGCTTTCTTTCATACTTCGCTGCATTCTTATTTTCAAATAAAAAACAAACTTACAAAATACGTCATGGAATTCTTTCAACATTTTTTAATTTTTTTGTTTCTGATCTGAACTGCTTGAATTGGTAAGAGAAGAGAGTGCTAAGTGAAGCATGTGAACTTATTGTGCCACTTGCTCTGCATTGGTCAGTTAATGCCAGGCCCATTGTATTTGGTTTGAAAACTTCCATCTGTTTTAAAGATTTACCTATCTTCCATTATTTATTGACTTTCCCCCCACATATCTAATTTTCTTATTTAAATAAAAGTGACTAAATGAATGCAGATAAAAATATCATTATAGTTGGATACGCATATTGTGTGAAAGGGAGTGTAGAGGATGTGTGTGTGAGTGTGGCTAGATGTGGAGGAAGTGGGTGGTGGGGTAAAAGCAAAACTCAGTAAAGACAGGCTTGGCACATCAGCCTGAGAAGTGGCAGCCAGCCAGCCAGCCAGCCAGCCAGCCAGCCAGGGGCCAAGGGCCAAGAATATCTGCCCGGAGGGGAGGGGACAAGGGGGGGAGCTGGATAGATTGCCTCTCTGCTTCTTTATTGTTGTCCTCTTCATTTCTTAAACATGCAGATTGTTTCATGTTTCAGTCAAATGCTGATAGGTTTACATGAGGTATCCCTGCTGTGTGCTAATTTTATTAAAACAAGTCATCAGAACTTAGGCTGGATTGACAGGGCCGGCCTTACCCTGAGCTTTACAGCCTGGTATTATGACTATAAGATTTTTTTTTGCTGAATGAACTGTATTCTCATAGCATGATAGCATCTTCTATACATAGAAGCAATTGTTTCTTATTGCTATGAGTATAGAAAAGATTTGCAGATTAAACATGTGTTAGTTATTTCCAACAGAGGGCAGCCAAATAATATTTTTATCAACCTCAGCAATACTGTTTGTTACGGAACAGGAGCAAATTCTGATAAATGGGCTGTAGCTAAAACATTGTTTGTTTGTTTTTTGGCTTCTAGACTATTATTAAAGAGGGCATATTGATGAAGCAAACCAATTCCTTCCAGCGGTGGAAAAGACGATATTTCAAATTGAGAGGACGAACTTTATACTACGCAAAAACTGCTAAGGTATGTTATTACCCCATTAAGTATAAATACTAAAATAGGATCACACATTTCATGCAATAATATTGCAATGCCCCTAACGTGGTGTGCCTTGGGAGATACCGGTACTGCAAAATCCTGACAACATTAAACTAGAAAAATAGGATATATATGGTATAACATTGTATTTTATTATAAATTCCACCTCTATGCAATAGGGTCTATGCTCTTTCAAGTTTTATTTTATATAACACAGCTGAATCTAATACAGAATTCTTCTCATGCTGGGTTTTGTAAGCACTTGATAATGTATTTACCATAGTCATTAAGAGCACCTGGCTTTCTTTTACAATCTCTTCTTGGCAAAAATTAGTTTTCAAAATGAAAAGGCATCTTAAATTTATCCTGAGTAGTAACTTGAATATTTATCAGATACTTATCACATATCTTCTAGATATGTGGAGATCTCTCCAGTTGAAACAAGTTGCCTGGCTGTGTCAGGACTTCATATAGCAGAAGACTGGTGGAGAATTCCAGTGATCTTCTGTTCAGGTTTTGACCTTGTGTCATATAAAGAATACAACTTTAAGGTTCTTTGTTTTGAAGTATATTTGTATATAAAAATACTTCTAGATATGAAGAGCTTGTATTTTTATCATTGAGGAGATCTGCTAGGAATCAAATCCCTCTGGATACTTGATCATAAGATTTGTTCTAGATTAGTTCCACTAATTTTAATAAACAGATTTCTTGAAAAAGTGGCATCTTTTTACAAGCTTATACAGAAGCCTGGAAAATGTCACATCTTACAATAAAAGTAAGTTGAAGAGGCCTAATATATTTATGAATAACTTTAAAAATAATACAGTCTTAGTGTAAGGAGTCATTTTGTGCACCTCTTTCATTGGAAATCCCACCCTTTCTTGTATGATGATTGGTACAAATTGAGAGACAGATTATAGCTTTTGAGAAGTACTGTATTTGTCAGAGTATAAGACGCACCGGAGTATAAGACACACTTAGATTTTAGAGGTGGAAAACAAGGAGAAAAGTATTTTGAATCAAACGATGCAGTAATATAGTATTTAATAAAACACCAGTGTACCAGAATACATTTTACAAACATGTACAGTGGTACCTCATCATACAAACCCCTCGTCATACGAATTTTTCGAGATATGAACCTGGGGTTCAGAATTTTTTTGCCTCTTTTTATGAACTTTTTTCGCCTTACGAACCTGCCGCCGCTGGGATGCCCCGCCTCTGGACTTCTATCAAGCGAAGCGCCCATTTTTGCACTGGTGGGATTCCCCTGAGGCTCCCCTCCATGGGAAATCCCTCCTCCGGACTTCCGCGTTTTTGCAATGTGGTAGGGGAATCCCAGGATCGCAAAAACGGGCGCTCCGCTGGGCACCGCCGCCCAGCTGTCACCCTTGAAACAGCTGGGCGCTTCTCACCATTCTCCCGAATGCCGAACCCGGAAGTTCGGCAAAAGTTCAGGTTCGGGTTTGGGAAGCCCCTGAGAAGCCTCACTGCCCGGCTGTCACCTTTTGAAACAGCCGGGGGGCTTCTTGGCGTTCGGGAGAATGTTGAACCCGGAAGTTCGGCAAAAGTTCGGGTTTGGCGTTTGGGTTCGGGAGGCCGCCGAGAAGCCCGCCCGCCCAGCTGTCACCTTGCCAGAAGAGCCGTGGAGCTGTCGGCCGGTCGAGAGGCTCAAACGGAGGTGGGGAATCCCAATAGGGAATTCCATGGGCGGAGCTTTGACGTCACGGAGACGTCCTTCCTGGAGTCCATGTTTCGGCCGGCCAGGAAGGACGTCTTCGTGATGTCAAAGCTCCGCCCATGGAATTCCCTATTGGGATTCTCCACCTCCGTTTGAGCCTCCTGACCGTCCGACAGCTCCGCGGCTCTTCTGGCAAGGTGACAGCCAGGCGGCCGGGCTTTTCGGTGGCCTCCCAAACCTGAACGCCGAACCTGAACTTTTGCCGAACTTCTGGGTTCGGCGTTCTCCCGAACACCGAGAAGCCCCCTGGCTGTTTCAAAAGGCGACAGCTGGGCGGCAGGGCTTCTCAGCGGCCTCCCAAACCCGAACCTGAACTTTTACCGAACGTTCATAAGAAGAGACAAAAAATTTTGACAAAAGTTTGTAAGAAGAGACAAACATTTCCCGAACCCAGGGTTCGTATCTCGAAAAGTTCGTATGACGAGGGGTTCGTATCACGAGGTACTACTGTATATCCAGTATAATCCTAGGCATAGGCAGCATTCTGCTTCTCTGATTTTATATGGCATTTTGACTCATAGAATATGTTTGGGGGAAATGGATATAGAGTGTCAATGCCATCATACAGCATAGACCCTAATTGCACCATTTGGATAAATCATGTTGCCATTCATCCAGTCTTCTAAAAGTTTGCCACTTCTAAAAGATTTAGCTATACTTCCAGTTAAATAGGTGAGAGAATCTCCTGTGAAGAAATTCCCCATAATAGTTCTTCTATTTTCCAAATTTTATGTATTAGACTTTCTTTTTCTTCTTGAATTAATTCTTACCTTTTTTAAATTTTCCAGTCAATTATTTTTGATGAGGTCGATCTGACAGATGCCAGTGTGGCAGAATCTAGCACTAAAAATGTCAACAATAGTTTCACGGTAAGATTTCTTGAAATATATATCATGGTTAAGCATATCTTTGTTTTATTAATCTTATTTGGGATAGCATAAAGTGAAAAGCAAAGGAAGGTCAAAGGCAGAAAGTACTGAAATTACTAATGTTTGACTTTGTTGAAGGATTATTTTTGTTGAAGGTATGTTTTTTTCTATGAAATAGTGGTCTGTAATCTGTTGCTTGGATTATAAAACTGAAGTGCATAGCAACTCTAATTGCTTTTAATAATGCAGTTCAAAAACAAGTGAAAGTGGTTAGAATAAGTTCCGGCTGTTAATTCGCGCCTGGATACAATGTTGTTTTAACAACTTTCTCTTTCGCCTTCGTTTAGACTCCGATTCAATTTTCTTGTTTTTTAAACTTCTTGTTTAGCATGGAACATAGAAAAAACTTTTACCTTAATTGTAGCTTCTTTGGCAATATTCCTTTTTCGATTAGGGTTGTTCAGTTTCTCTGCTTTTTACTCTCTTGATGTTTCTTGCTTCCCACTGGTTAGGTGGGATCGCAATGGCCGTGTCCTCTTGGGAGAGGACCGGTGCTCCCTGCACCAGAGCTGCAGGATGAACCCTCTGTCCTGGAGCCTCGGCGATGGCTCCCCGGGCAGAGGGGAATCCCCTTTTCTAGGATCGAGCCATCCGGACTCGATCCGATCGCGCTGGGGCGACCTCTGGGAGGGTTGGAGGGGTCTCGAGGCAGAGCCCTGCCAAGAGACTCCGCTGCGATCCTCAGCAAACAAGGAGATCTAGAAGATTTTAGAATGAGACATTAAAGGATTTATTATTCACAAAATGACATTATTTGGTTGAAAAAAATTTTTTTCCTCTTTTGAAACATTTTTGAAACATTTGGTTACCGAAAGTTGAAAAATGAAGTCCGGGCTGGGATTTTTCTAGCGGAAGGACCAGACTGCTCACTATTTACCTACAAATTCTGAATAAACATTTATAAAGGGAAAAAAAACTCTTTTCCTACATTTGAGAACTTTAAAATTTGGATTATCTAATCGACGTTTTTTTTGGATTATTCTGTTGGACTATTTCCATTGGATTTCGTTTGGATTAATAGCGGTTTGTGGATTAACAGCATTTTCGTTGGATTTACTGCGGAGAGATTTCTTCCTGGGCTGTGAGAGACGGACCGACTTCATTTTAACTTCGTGAGATTAAACTGCATTTGCTTGGAAAAAGTTTTATAAATTTTCTAAAGACTATACCCTTCTTCAAAAAACGGAATACCTTTGCAGTACTCATTAAGGTGTTTCTGACAACAAATTAGATCTTCAATCAATTGTTTTTTTCTTGCATTTTCCCTTTGATAATTTCAATTTTTGAATTTTAATTCTATATTACATTATATTACAATTGGTTCTGTTTATGCATTGCTAAATTTTCTTTTGGTCTTTGGTCCCCTGTTCCTCCTAATTGAATAATAGTCTTTAACTCCGATTGTCCCCTTTCTTCACATGCTTTTACCCTCCTTCTCACTTTGCTGACTTTTCCTCCTTATCTTTGCAGCTGTGCTAAACTAACCTTTTCCCCTTTTCCCCCTCTTCTTCTTCACATCTTCTTGATATAAACTTTGACTAGAGTAATAAGAATAAATAAGTTGAGCATTAATTAGATATATTTTAAATTTTAAGTGTATTTGAAATTTAGCCTTTTATTTGAATTAGAACTTTTATTGCTATTAATTAATTGCTATTGATTTAGTATAACTGTTACTGTGGGTTTGGAATTTATAGAATCTCTTTACATTCTGCTAACATAAAATAACACTAAATTTAAATTTGAAAATGTCAAGTTCTTCCACCCATACTAAAACAATCAAGAAGCAAACAACTGTTATTTCTTCCCCGCAAAGTTCACCACATCCATCTCCCGCACAGCAGACTTTATCTGCAACTATGTTCACCAAGGAGAAGGACAGGGAGAAACAACCATCGCTGGCTTCAATCCAAGAGACATTAACAACATTAAATGACTTTATGCTAAAATCTCAACAAGACGCAACACAACAGAGAGATGAAATTAAAGCAGAGATGGCGGAAATGAAAGTTGACACAGGTGAAATGAAAGACCAGATGAAGGAGATTAAGCAAGCCTTGCAAGATAATGAAGTACGAATGAAGGCAGTGGAAGAAAAGGCGGAAAAGGTGGAGAAAAGAATTGGTCACTTGGAGGACAAAGCTGCTTCACGTTACAGAGGGTATGATGAATCAATTACACATCTGGAAATGCAACGTGCGTCATATGGACTTCGATTTCAAAACGTAATAGAAGAAAAAGATGAAGATTTAAAGGCCATTATGGCTGACATTATTGGGAAAATCCTTCAGATGGACCCAGATGACATAAAAAGAGAAATCGATGAAGTCTTCAGAATTTCTAACAGCTATATTCGCCGTTTTAATCTTCCACGCGAGATTCACATCAAATTTGTAAGAAAAAGCATGAGAGATGATATATTGCATTGGTCAAGAGCGGGACAACTACAACACCAAGGCAAAGAAATAAAAATATTAAAACAAATCCCAAGACGTGTTCGAGAGACTAGAAGAGACTATCATTTCTTGACCAAACTTCTGATCAAAGAAAACATAACTTTTCGCTGGCTTATTCCACAAGGTCTATCATTGACATGGAAATCAACGAGATATAAATTGGAGAATCTAGACCAAGCAAGAGACTTTTATGAAAACAGTGGAATATGCGAAATGGAACAGATAACAAAAGAACTGGAAGCAATGCAGGCCGAAGCCATGGGGGCACTTGCACAAGTGGAGGACCAGGACCATGGGGCCAGAAGAAAGCAACCTCAACGCGAAACCAAGAAATACAACAAATGACTACATTGAGAGATTTAAAAATCTTTTCAGTAAATGTCAATGGACTTAATGAACCAAAAAAAAGAAAACAAATGTTTTCCAAAATTAAGAATCAAAAAGCTCAAATTGTGATACTCCAAGAAGTGCATATAAAAAAAAGTAATCGGAATTTATTGTTAAATAATAAAATTGGAAAGATGTATGCTGCGTTAGCAGACCAAAAGAAAAGAGGAGTGGCAATGTATGTTGAGAGTTCTATAAATTCCAAACAACTATATAGTGATGATGAAGGTAGAATTTTGATTGTCCAGATTGATATTGAACCCAAATCGCTTGCTATTGTTTCTATATATGCCCCAAATGATGACCAAATTGCATTTTATGAAAAATTACATCAAAAAATTTTAGAATTAAATTTGGAAAATATGTTAATTATTGGAGATTTTAATGCCATAACAAATAGACAATTAGACCATTCGGGGGTGAAGAAAAGTTGTAAAAAGAAAAAAAAGAATTTACTGCCCTCAACTTTCCAAAAAATGAAAGCAGAATTGCTATTGAATGATATATGGAGGGAAAGGCATCCTCATAGCAGGCAATATACTTTTTACTCAAACCCCCACAAAATTTGGACTAGAATAGATATGGTGTGGGCTCCCAAAACAACAGCAGAGTACATACAAGACGTAGAAATAGATGTTAATACTTGGGCAGATCATAATCCAGTTATAGTCTATATGAGAAATATTAAAAAACATCGCAATTGGCAAATGAATAGAAATATTTTGAAAGAGAAAGAATATAAAGAATGGATGGAAAAGGAATTAAAAATATTTTTCGAAATTAATAAAAATACAGACACCACCCCTCAGAACTTGTGGGATGCAACCAAAGCATACATAAGAGGATTAACAATATCCTATACTGCAAAATATAATAAAGAAAGAAAAAGAAAATATGAACAATTAATAAATGAATTAAAACAACTAGAGTTTCTATCACAACAAAATGTGAAAAATAAAGATTTGGGGAAAAAAATAAATTTAATTAAACACAAAATTAGATTACAAGAACAAAATCAGCTTTTGGAAAAAATAAAGAAAGCTAAGCAACAATATTTTGAGCATGCCAATAAATCAGGTAGATGGTTAGCATACAAACTGAGAAAGCAGAGACAATCTAAATTAATTAGAAAATTAGAAGATAAAGACGGAATAATAAAATATGACCCAGAGGGAAAAGCAAATATAGTTCAAAACTTTTTTAAAGAATTGTATAAAGATGATAATATTGAAGAAGAAGCCGTATTTAAATACCTAGAGAGTGCAGAGTTACCACAAATAACAGAAGAGCAACAAGAAAAGATGGAGAGTCCAATAACGATGGAAGAACTCCTTATAGTTATTAAAAAGCAAAAAAACAACAAAGCCACGGGACCGGACGCTATCCCGGCAGAGTGGTATAAAATAGAAAATGAAGTATTAAGAAATAATATGCTCCAAATTTTTAATGAATGTAGAGTAGATGGTAAAATTCCTAAATCATGGTCGGAATCTTTGATAACTTTAATTCATAAACCAGATACACCAAAAGAAAAAATTAAAAACTATAGACCAATATCTTTATTGAATGTAGATTATAAAATTTTTATAGCAATATACGCAGATAGATTGAAAAATGTGATAAACAGCAAAATTCACTCAGACCAAAATGGTTTCCTTCCAGGTAGACAAATTAAAAATAATCTTAGAACAATTATTAATGTATTAGAGTATTATGAGCAACATTCAGATAAAACATTATCTTTAATGTTCTTAGACGCGCAAAAAGCTTTTGATAACGTGAATTGGACATTTATAAAGATGCAATTAAATAAAATGAGATTCGGCCCCAAATTTGTTAATTTAATAGACGCTATTTATTCAGAACAAACGACAAAAATTATATTAAACAATGAACAATTAGAAGCGTTTAAAATAAATAAAGGAGTGCGGCAAGGATGTCCCATATCACCTCTTCTTTTCATTATGACTTTAGAAGCACTCTTAATAAAAATAAGATCAGATCCAAAGATAAAAGGTTTAACAGTTAGAAAAGAGATATACAAAGTCCAGGCCTTTGCAGATGATTTGACTTTTATAATGGAAGATCCGTTAGTCACAGCACCAAGATTAATCCAAACAATAGAACAATATGGCAAGGTGGCAGGTTTGAAAATAAATAAAAATAAAACAAAAATTATAACTAAAAACATGAGTAAAATACAAAAAAGCAATCTAGAATGTATTACTGGAATGCAAATAGTTAAAAAAGTAAAATATTTGGGAATATGGCTAACAGCCAAAACAATAACAATAGCACGAATCCCAGCGACCGATTAGGTCCCACAGAGTGGGCCTTCTCCGGGTCCCGTCAACCAAACAATGCCGGTTGGCGGGTCCCAGGGGAAGAGCCTTCTCTGTGGCGGCACCGGCTCTCTGGAACCAGCTCCCCCCAGAGATTAGAACTGCCCCTACTCTTCCTGCCTTCCGAAAACTCCTCAAAACCCACCTTTGTCGTCAGGCATGGGGAAACTAAACATCTCCCCTGGGCACGTCAATTTATGCATGGTATGCTTGTGTGTGTGTCTGTTATCATATGGGGTTTCTTTTCTTAAATCGTTAAATTTTAATTAATTGGATTGTTGTGACTGTTTTACATGTTGTGAGCCGCCCCGAGTCTTCGGAGAGGGGCGGCATACAAGTCCAACAAATAAATAAATAAATAAATAAAAAATGATAATTATATAAAATTAATTAATGAAATTAAAAAGGATCTAGAAATATGGAACAATCTAAAAATATCATTTTTGGGAAGAATTGCTACGATTAAGATGAATATCTTACCTAAGGTATTATTTTTATTTCAAGTGATCCCAATCAATCCAGGGGCTAACTTTTTTAAAAACTTAACAAATGTGGTTAAAAAATTTCTATGGCAAGGGAAAAAGGCAAGAATTAAGATAAATATGTTAGAAGACATAAAAGAGAGGGGGGTTTTTGCGCTCCCAAACTGGAAACTATATTATCAGGCAGCCGCCTTAACATGGATTAAAAACTGGATAACTTTAGAGGACATGAGAACATCAATATTAGAAGGACATGACCTCATGCTTGGTTGGCATGCTTTTGTGTGGTACGATAAAGATAAAAACCATTCTTACTTTAAAAGACACACGCTGAGAAAATATTTATTTGATGTCTGGAAAGACATAAAGAAAAACCACTTTTTAACAATTCCAGATTGGGTTACCCCCTTGGACGCAATAATACATCCAAATTCCATTAATGACTCAAGAAATATAAGATATAAAGACTTGTTAGACAATCAAATGAAATTAAAATCTAGAATTAAACTACAAGATGAAGGGATACAAATTGATTGGTGGCATTACGCACAGATTAGATCCAGATACCAGAAAGATAGTACACTCTATATATTTAACAAAAGTAAAAACCTGTTAAGTGAGGTAATCACTAAAAACCACAACAGAGTAATTGGAAAAATATATAAATATTTGATTACCCACAAGAATATTGAATTAACATTAAAAGATAGTATGATACATTGGTGTAGAAACATAGGTAAAGAAATTGATTTAGATACATGGGAGAAAGTTTGGATGTGCAATTGGAGAATGACTAAATCAGTTTCTTTGAAAGAGAACCAAATTAAAATGTTTTATAGATGGCATCTCCCACCAAGTAGATTAGCAAAAATGTTCCCAAAGACATCACCTTTGTGCTGGAAATGTAAGAAAGAAATAGGATCCTATTATCATCAATGGTGGACATGTAATAAAGCTAAAATGTATTGGAAAATGATAGAAAAAATGACAAAAGAAATTACAAAGCAGAAAATAGATTTCACCCCGGAGTTTTGTTTGCTAGGAATTACTAACCAAAATTATAAAAAAGAAATTTTGTACTTGATTATACATATTTTTACAGCGGCAAGGATTATATACGCGCAAAATTGGAAAGGGGAAGATATCCCCAAAGAAGAGGGAGTTATTGCAAAAATATTAGACTGCGCGGAAATGGACATGATGACAAGACGCTTGAATGAACAGGAAGAAACCAAATTTTACGCAACATGGAACAATGTTTATGAATGGATAGATAAGAATAAAAAAATAAAGAAAGAAGAGTAGTAACAAGTATAGATATTTTAGATGATCTTTTCTTATTAAGATTTATCTTAGATTTAGTTTACATAGATAGAAATAGAAATTTGTTTTTTCTAAAGATTTTTTTGACTTGAAATTAATTAGAAACTTTTATATGACAGTTAATTTTTTTTACCAGATATTTTTTGTATTAGTAGCATTGAATTAGATATTCAATTGTGTATTCCTTTTTCTGTATCTGCAATTATACTTTTGAGAAGAGCAGGGATGATACATCCCTACAATGTATGTTAAATGTTTGTAAGTTTGTTTGTCATTTTAAAGAAAATTAATAAAAAGATTTGAAAAAAAAATAAAATAATGCAGACTTATTGATATCTGGGTATGGCAAAATGTAATAAGCGTAAGTTATTAATTAATTAGGTTCAAATTCCCATTCTGCAAGCTAATAAGATATTACCTTTTCATTCTTGTTAACATGCAGCATGGAAAAAGGGAAATAGAATGGTACATGAGGGCTAATTTGCATACCGGTATATAGTTGGTTTTGGCAGCTGGAAGGGAGAATTCTTTTCATTTGTATGTTGGTTGGTGAATCTGCATCACAGATGGAAGATGTATTATCTTAATGTTAGAGTTCGTGAGGGAATATATATATATATATATATATATATATATATATATATATATATATATGTGTGTCACATTTTTTTTTGCTGAATTTGAAAATTAAGGGAGACTAGGATAGATCTATTTCGGCCTTGTTTTGGCCTCATCAGCTAGCCATACCCAGTGGGACTTGAACCTGCAACCCTTGCTTTGTAAGGCAGAGAATTATCCTCTAGGCTACAGTATCCAATCCCTTCAGCTCTGCACCAGGGAAGGGTTACATATTTTTGTGTCGAATCACCCTGGTGTATTTGAAGGAACATCTCAGCTCCTTATTTGCCTCTCGGCCCAACCCAGGACCATTTCCAAGGCAGTTAATTTTATTGATAGCCGACAATTCTATCCGTATGTGTCAAATGTTTTTTTGCTGAATTTGAAAATTAAGGGAGACTAGGATAGATCTATTTCGGCCTTATTTTGGCCTCATTAGCTAGCCATACCCACTGGGACTTGAACCTGCAACCCTTGCTTTGTAAGGCAGAGAATTATCCTCTAGGCTACAGTATCCAATAACGTTCATATTTAGGATTAGGATAGGATCTAAATGAAGTACAAGAACTGTGTATATATGTTATTACTTGAGAAGAGAAATATAATTCTGCTGTCAAATTGTTATTTGTGAAAATGTGAAACAAGTTCCATTAAGAAGAAGAAATAAGATACATAAGCTTATATTGGAGTCAGTGCATTTATGTGCCCAATATACATTGTGTTGCACAATTCTCCTATGATAATATTCTGCTAAGTGAAGTGAAGGAGATTACTTTAAAAACATAAATTTCATAGAAAGCTAAAAATTCTGTTTCTATATTTATTGGATATTGGATTTTTATTTCTTGGTCTTAAATATGATACTTATGCTGTACCATAGGAATACACACTTTTTAAAGAATATGATTTGAAGAATGGAACTAGTGGTTCACCAGAGCTATAAAGACTTGGCAAAATATGTTGTATGAATGTTTATGGATCCACACTTCAGTTTTGAAATCTGTTTCTATACATTATTACAGTATCATGGTCCTATTTATATAATTATTTTATTTTTAAAATGGAAAGTGACTTTCAAAAATGAATGTTTCTCCTTTATATTAGTATCAATTCCTAAATTCTCCAGCAAGCCGAAGCATTTTACAATATAGGATATTCTTTCAAGTTTCGGGAATAGCGTAACAGTTTTTAGTGTCTGTTTCTATGCAGTACATTTTTAGAAGGACATTGACAAATGGATCATATCCAGAGGAGAACAACTATAATGATAAGTTCCTGGAAGCAAAGATTAGAAGAACAGTTGGAGACAGTAGATATGTTTAGCCTAGAGAAGAGAAGGCCTTGAGGAGATAAGGTGGTCATCTTCGAGTATCTGAAGGGCTTTCATATGTTAAATGGGAAATACCTTGCCAGAGTTATTTCAGAACATAACACAAAAGATGAGAGTTTTAAATTGCAAGCAACAAGCTTTCAGCTGAATATTAAGATGTTATTTCTAACCATAAGAACTGTTTAATAATGAAGCAGATTACAGTACTTCAGAAGCAGTGAATTCTCCTTTGCTTGAGATATTGAAACACAGGCTGTCCAGAATGCTGTAACCGTGTGTTGTTTCACTAGGAAAGGAATATACTAGATAAGTTCCATGGTCACTTACAATAACTGCTTACATAATATATGTTTGTTTGTTTGTTTCTTTATTTATTTATTTATTTAATTTTTATGCCGCCCTTCTCCTTAGACTCAGGGCGGCTTACAACATGTTAGCAATAGCACTTTTTTAACAGAGCTAGGCTATTGCCCCCACAATCCGGGTCCTCATTTTACCCACCTCGGAAGGATGGAAGGCTGAGTCAACCTTGAGCTGGTGATGAGATTTGAACTGCTGACCTTCAGATCTACAAGTCAGCTTCAGTGGCCTGCAGTACAGCACTCTACCTGCTGCGCCACCCCGGCTCATGTTATATAAAAAGAAATAAAATTATAGTTCTCTCTCATGGCGGATATAGCAGCCATGTATGGGTTAATCCTGTCTACTCGGTGATTGAACTGAGCCTGCCAAAGCTTCTTGTGAGGTCATTGTTGTCTCTCCTTCCCCAGTTTCATTCTTCTGTCGCTTCGAGTTGGATGCTAGTGCTATAGCTCTCTCTCGTTACAAACAGGTGGTGTTTTTGAAGACAATTGTGAGTCCATTCCATCTGGACTGATTGGGAGGTCTTGTGCTTGGAATTGGTTTGTTGGGGTGGGGAGCCAGAAGCCTCTGCCTGGTTCCCTACAAGCCTCTTCCTTATTTCTTTTCGCTCGCTCTCTTCCTGAGGGCTTTCAGGCAGCTAGGCAAAGCGTGCAGAGAGATCGCTTTGCAGAGCCTGTATCTCAGCTGCTAAGAGAGCGATCGAAGCGCTGGCATCCACTTTCACTTTGGCTGGGCGAGTGGAGTCACATCTGCCATTTGGAGACAGCTCAGGTCACTTTGAAACAGCAAAGCCAATCCTGAAGTAAGCCCTGTTGCTTTAATCAAACTTAGAATTTCGCTTCCATAGGATAAATGGAGCTCAGCCATCGCTATCCTCCCTCCCTCCTCTGTTCCACGTGCCGGATGGTCGCCACTTTGAATAGCAAGTTAGGCCTCCAACCATCCAAACGGTGTTCCAGGCCCTTTGTAGCCTACAAGTCAACAGCCTGTGGACCCCTAACAAAAATATTCAATAAAAAAGCAAAAACAGATAAAGCAAAATAAAATAACAAATTGATCCAGTGTCACTGACCACCCCAGAGGAATCTCATGTTACCAGATCAGCAGCATGTCACACCCCTTGAGCACAGAACCAACAGCAGGTTGAGCCATGCCCATAGGGTGCGGCACCCACTCTTATACCATGCCAATTGCTGCTAACAGATACTCATCTGCTTGATATTCACCACACATCTAGGGCACGGCCCTCCTTCAATATCAACACCTTGGTGAGAGCAGACCATCTTTTGGGCCTGACAATAATTTGATGGAGTTGACCACTTCCTCTTCCCAAGGCCAGGAATGTCACAAAGCATCTTACGAGTCCTCTGGCGCAGATACAGCAGTGGAGGCTCCCAGGTTGTCCAGAAAATATGCTGCTAAGATCTCCAGTGCCATGAAGGTGGCAGAAAAGAATTGCCATAAGCATTAGACAAATTGTGTAAGAAAACAGAACCCACTCATTCGGTGAGCTCAGAGGCAACATGATTGGACTCTATTGGACTCTATTTTACCTAATTCAGATTGTCAATTGTGGCATCCAAGGGCAGATTTTCTTGCTATGTCAGAAGGAGTCACCACTATGCCTCCTCCAAAACGGGCCCCTCCAGAAGTCACATTTACACTCACGGCAGCTGGACTCCGACCAGAGGCAGAGGCCAAGACCACCTTGCATGATGATTTGAGAGCCTTAATTGCCGAAGCAATCAATAAGGCATTGCAGCAGGCATCCAGAAGGTTCAAAAACAGGACAACTGGCTCCTGGAGGCCCCCTACCGCCAGATGGAGCATCAACTGCTAGATTCGGAAGTGGAGTTCGACTAGGGTGGAGGTCTGACCTTGGGCAATCTAGTGGATGAGAACCAGGAGGAGCGGGAGGTTTCTACCATCACGCTGTCGGAGGACAGCACTACAGGGACTCCCAACCAGAACAATCGCTGTGTGCGGAGCTCTTTCCCATCCATTTGTTCAGGCCATTGCTTTGCGAGGCTCAGATAGTAGCTGGGCTAGTCCCTCTACCTGTGGAACCTAATAAGACTCAGACTCAAGAGAAGACGGATCCCTTATTCCTGGAACAGAAGGAGATTCAAGAGGTCACCCCATTGTCTAAGATGTTTGTGGATCTCATTACCCACTAGTGGTTCCCCACAGGCTCGGGTTCCAACACACCTGTAACTAAGAAACGCCTGTTCAACATAGGTCTGGACCTATCCAAGATCCTACAGATACCGGCAGTGGATGCTCCCATTGTGGCTCTACATGCTTCCTCCAATGTCCCAGGGGATCCAGCGGAGTCTCTTTGCCTGGAGGATCACTGGACAGATCTCTCTTCAGCGAGCCCACCAGTCTGCCACGTGGGTGGTCCGCACCTCAACAACCACTTCCTTTTTTGCCAGATTCTCCTTAATCTGGCTCTAGCAATTGCAGGAGAAGACGGCACTCACTGAGAGTCACGTTTGCAGAGCCATCAACAAGCTGATTGTAGCAGCCTAGATCACAGCAGACATGTCCCTGACGGCAGCTCACTCCACGCCATGATCCTTAGGAACATCAGTGATGGCTCACAGACTCCTCTGGCTCAAAAACTGGCAAGCGGATGCCTGCCATAAATGGAAGCTGGCCACAGCGCAATATGAAAGCGAACACCTGTTTGGCAGTTGTTTAGATCCATTGCTCACTGAAACAAAGGATCACAAGAAGATTCTTCCGACAGTCACCAAATGGGCCAAGCAGTGTCCCACACCTTATCTTAGGTGCCAACCCTATTGAACAGGTGCCTATTTCCAATGTCCTCAAGGTTTTTATGGCCAACGTTATATAGAACTTATCAAGACAGACCAGAGAGGGGGCTGTCCATTTAGATCCTGCCAGCCCTTTCAAAGGGGAGGAGGTCATTCAGCCCGGAGCCCTCAATGAGTGCACACCTGAGCACCCCATCAAGGGCTGGCTGGCCCACTTTGTGGACTGATGGGATGAGTCCACTTCGAACATTTGAATTTGAGACACCATTAGATTTGGTCTCTCTCTCTGTCTAGAGTTCCATTTCCATCCCACCGAGGTTCTTCGTCTGCTGTCCACTTTCCTGAATTCCATCCAGGAGGATCCTCATGGTGAGAGCTATCCAACACTTGCTGGATATCCATGACATAGAGGCCATCCCAGAGGATGGTCTCTTCTCCTAACTATTGAAACCAGTTCTCACGCTTGGCACTGGATCTGTTTGCCTTGAACGGAAGGCAAACAGACTAGAATGGAATAAAAAGATAGTCCTTTAAAACTTGAATTAACTTTATGAATAAGCTTTTTATTAAAGAAACCAATTTCTATAGTTAACATTACCCTTTACCGGTATATCTACTTTGCCTTTAGATAGTTGCATCGGGCCATTCTTCGGCATCCCTGAACTTTGGGGAGAGCGAAAAACAGCTCCAGACTTCAATCAGGCCATGCGCATGCATGGGGGCTGGGAGCACGGGGGTTGTGTGAATGTGCAGGGGGACCAATGTGGTGGATTGTGCACATGCAGGGGAGAAGGCATTGCATTATGGATATGGACACACACGTGCACTTACGCTTTTGGCAACCGAGCCAAAAAAGTTTCGCCATCACTGGTCTATAGTATATAAGCAGGCAGAACCTTCTAGGCCAATGGGCAGAATTTTTCAGTACAATATGTTTTTTTACACTAGGACTGCCCTCTACAACTGAAGTATGTATTGCTGGTAGGGGTGGAGTTAATCTCTGGAAGTCTTCATGCACTCTCTTCTAGGAAGCACCTCTTGACTCTACCACAGACCGGAAACAACATGTTTTCACAGCAGTGTCTGTGTCCTGAATTTTCTACCAGCAGGAGATTTCTGTCCCTGCTTTTCCTTCAGTATACAGCTATTTCGAATCAGAATTCCCAGAATTTCGTTGAGGGAAGAAATATTCCTGTTAGTTATTGTTCCAAAATTTTAATAACTTGCTTTAAAAGAAAGAAGACACAAACTCAGGGACATGGAGTAGAAAAATATTGATGGTGTTACTGTGACCTTTTTTAAGAAAAGAGAAGTGGAACTACTGAGGACCTCATGCTCTTAATTATTAGAATCCACCAGGAAGCAGATATTTTGGAGTAAGTTGATCAGGTTTCTTTTCTGTTACTTTGTAGAGATAACATTTATGGATTTCACCATGTTATTCTATCCTGTATTGCGGCATGAATGAATGCATTTTAGGACTGAAAGTACATGAGAAAGAATATTGCTTTGTCATATTGTCATATTTTCCAGCACAAAAAGAGATGAAGATGATATCTGAAGTTTGCACTCTTATTATGAAGTAATGCCTAATGAGTTAAAATATTTATTTCTCTAGATATCTTTAAAATAGTTTATTATCAATTAGTGGTACCTTGTAATTAGAGTTCTATCTGTAGAACAGTCAGTCTTTTTTTGCGTTTATGCTGTTATTAACTATAACATTTAAAATAAATTATTTCATTCTGCCTTCTTTAATCTACTAAACAATACATCTGGCACATTCTTACATTAGTGGTAGAGAATGGGTATATTACCTTGAGAGTAAAATACCCATTTTGTTGCTTAATATTGAATTTATTCTTTGAAACAAGAAAAAAACACAATATGCTGAAAGTTCTGGAAATGTGAGTCATGTCACATTTTATTTTATTTTATTTTTAATATTTTATGAATAATATAAAGCAGTAAAGTTCAAATTCTCTACATTTAATCCTGTAAATATAAAACAAGAAACCCAGATTCTAGAAAGTCTATAAAAGTGAGCAAGCACAGCCTTATTTTTAATATAGCTTTGTTATTTTATTTATTGATACTTTCTAATAAGAAACTTTTAATTTTATAAACATTATGGTTCCAATGTATATGATATATAGGTTTTAATATATTTATTATGGAGTCCTTGGTGCTGTCCAAGCTTTGTTGGTGTTCAGAGATCACCAAGGAGAGTACAGTTCAGCCCTGAACTATATACATATTGTTTTCTGTTGGTAATATATTTATCAAAGATATTTATTTCTTGACCATCACTAGCTCAATGTAATATAATTAATTTCATTTGTGATGGGGATTACACACATTTATATAAGCATTTTAGGAGTCAACATTACAAATTTTGTGAATCCCTATGTTATATGCTTCCGTGTTCCTCTTCTAGTTACTGAAAATTATCATTGTCATCATTGTTGTTACATTTTTATTCTGCATTTTATGTATATATAACTCAAGACAATGAACTTAATTAATATTTATGCCTCCTATTTTCCTTACACTATATAATATTACAGTAGGACTTATTCCCTGGTACATCCCAGTAAGATTGCTTCTCAATTGAAAAATATTACTAATAGTAAAGTATTCTCAAACCATAGCTTGTACTAAAAAAAACCTTTGAATTTGTGAACCAATTGATTAGATGTTTGTGTTCCAAGACACAATCATATTTTGAAGCACAAAGGTATGAGGACTATTCATATAAGAAAAGACAAATGATCTGTGAATGAGACAAGCTGTTTTATAGATATGATCAGGTCTGCACATCAAGAGAATGAACAATGGCTTTTGTTGTTAAGGACCTAATCCTAATATTCATGGAATTAGGATACTAATATGTAAATATGAGTTAATGGGAGTCAATAAAATACAATACCTGTTCAGTAGTGCTGTCTAAACAGATCTCAGGTATGCCACCTTTGGTTTTCATTAGAAAATAAATATTTTTGTTTTCAACATATATTTAATTTAATTCTTATATGATTTTATTTATTTATTATTTATTTATTATTTATTTATTAGATTTGTATGCCGCCCCTCTCCATAGATTTGGGGCAGCTAACAACAATAATAAGACAATATAAACAAATCTAAAATTTAAGTTTAAGTTAAATTAAAAGACCCTAATTTAAGAAACCAATCATACATACAGACATACCAAGCATAAATTTTATAAGCCTAGGGGGAAGGGAATATCTCAATTCCCCCATGCCTGACGACAGAGGTGAGGTTTAAGGAGCTTACAAAAGGCAAGGAGGGTGGGAGCAACTCTGATCTCTGGGGGGAGTTGGTTCCAGAGGGTTGGGGCCGCCACAGAGAAGGCTCTTCCTCTGGATCCCACCAGACGGCATTGTTTAGTCAACGGGACCCGGAGGAGGCCAACTCTGTGGGACCTAACTGGTCGCTGGGATTCGTGCGGCAGAAGGCGGTCCTGGAGATATTCTGGTCCGATGCCATGAAGGGCTTTATAGGTCATAACCAACACTTTGAATTGTGACCGGAAACCGATCGGCAACCAATGCAGATACTGTTCTGGTTGTATTGTTACTATTTGTTTATTGCATTTAGTATTTAATTTACATTAAAATATGCTTTTAAAAAGTGAATGGAAATCCAGACCCCTTGTTTACGGATTTATTGATAAATACATATTAACCTGTGGCGATTTCAGTTTCTTTGGATGTAATTAATCTTTGGAGCGAGCCTGCTTATTGCACATTTATTTTTAACGATTGAGGGGGTTTTTTTCTAAAGACTTTTATAATCCTGTTTGATTTTAGATGTCTACATTGTTCAATTTTTCTTTTTATTGCAATTTTTTTAAAAATCCTGGAGATACTTCTTTTTAAAGACTGTTACAATCCTTTTTGATTTTGGACTTCTGCATTGTTCAGTTTTGCCTTTTTACTTGTTATCTGTAATGTACTCAGATGAGTAATGATGAGATAGGAAATATATTGTCAGTTAAACCAGAATTTACAGATTAACATACAGATTAACAGATTAACATTCCTTGGGGAGAAGCAGCCTTGTTTCCATATGTTAAACAGGAGCCCTGAACTCTGTTCTGTTCCTTTGTTCTCTGCATATCTTTGTAATTAGTTTGCAAAGCTGCAAATAGAGCAAGAGTCAGTTTTTATATTTATTACATTTCCTATTTGAGTCACTTGGTTTATCTCTCAGTATTCCTTTTATCCTAGAATATACTATACTTCTTTCAAGGATGTCAGGGTGGTATTTTAACATCTATAACCAGTTTGTGCTTTCTAATTTGTAATCTATAATAATAATGCACATATGATCCACAAAGTCTTTATTGCTGTTGACTTTTTTTTAGTTGCAATGATAGAATATATTTAAGTTTTACAAGATTGGTATATTCTTGTCTACCATATTTTTAGTACTGTAAGATGCACTGGTGTATAAAATACACCAATATTTTTAAGAAGTAAGGAGCAACCTGCAGGCCTCCCAAACCCTCTGTGCGCCCCATCTTTTGCAAAAATGGGTCAATTTTTCACACATTTTTGCAACAAACTGGGTATGCAGAGGTTTTAGGAGGCATGTAGAGTGATAGAAACATAGAACATAGAAGATTGCTGGCAGAAAAAATCTCATGGTCCATCTAGTCTGCCCTTATACTATTTCCTGTATTTTATCTTAGGATGGATATATGTTTATCCCAGGCATGTTTAAATTCAGTTACTGTGGATTTACCAACCACGTCTGGTGGAATTTTGTTCCAAGCATCTACTACTCTCAGTAAAATAATATTTTCTCACGTTGCTTCTGATCCTTCTCCCAACTTACCTCAGATTGTGCCCCCTTGTTCTTGTGTTCACTTTCCTATTAAAAACACTTTCCCCCTGAACCTTATTTAACCCTTTAACATATTTAAATGTTTTGATCATGTCCCCCCTTCCCCTTCTGTCCATACTGTACAGATTGAGTGCATTAAGTCTTTCTTGATAAGTTTTTGTAGCCCGTCTTTGGACCCGTTCAATTTGATCAATCTCTTTTGTAGGTGAGGTCTCCAGAACTGAACACAGTATTCCAAATGTGGTCTCACCATTTCTTGCCCCAAATCTCTCTAAAAATCGCTCTCCCAAAAGTTTCATTTCTTGCCCCAAATCTCTCCAAAAATCGCTCTCCCAAAAGCTTCATTTCTTGCCCCAAATCTCTCCAAAAATCATGGTATCACAATCTCCCTCTTCCTGCTTGTTATACCTCTAGCTATGCAACCAAGCATTCTACTTGCTTTCCCTACTGCCTGACCACACTGTTCGACCATTTTGAGACAGTCAGAAATGACTACCCCTAAATCCTTCTCTTCTGAAGTTTTTGCTAACAATACAGTTCAACTGATCCTGGGACCTGGGGAAAGGCAAAAATGCCCCCATTTTTTTTTTTTGCAAAAAATGGGGCATTTTTTACTTTTTCCATCCCCCAAGAGCACTCTGCAGGCCTCCCAAACCATCTGTACAGCCTGTTTAAAAAAAAAAACTGGGAAATTTTTCACAAAAATGGGATGCTGGGACATACCCTGGGAGGCCAAAAATGGCTTTATTCAGTGTATAAGACCCACCAACATTTCCACCCTCTTTTAGTGGGGGGAATGTGCGTCTTATATTCTGAAAAACAAATAAATAAATAAATCTCATGAGAAGTTGTCTGGATAGTCAATCTAATATCTTTCAGTTATTTTACATTGAATCAGCCAGAATGGACAAAGGCAAAAAATTGCTAAAATTGAAATATCTGCTGGGCATGGGACTTCCATTCTGAAGGCTGTGTTAACTTATATAACAAGTGAATTTGGTGTGCATGTGTAATTTTTAGAAATATTATTCTTAACCCAGGGGGTGTCAAACTCAAGGCCTGGAGGCTGGATCTGGCCTCCAGGTGCTTAGGTTTGGCCCATGCGTCCCCCCGAAAACAGTGAAGGATCGGCCCGCAGTGCCTCTGCCAGCAAAAACAGAGCTTGGGAGGGCCTCCTGCAGTCCCCATGAGCTACAGAGGATTGCAAGAGACCGTCGCGGCCAAAAATGGAGCTTCAGAGCCCGTTTTTACTGGCAGAGCTCTCGGGGCACAACAGGTGGCCCAGACATGAGTGATGTCAAGTTGGCCACCCCCACCCTGGCCACCCCTGGCCCCCAAGATCAAACACAACCTTGACGCAACCCTTAATGAAATTAAGTTTGACATATCCTTGTTCTAACCCATTAAGACATAGGAATCCTTAAGGAAGAAGTGCTGGTTACTCATGTAACTAATTTGAAAGGAATATTCCAGTTCTAAATCCATGAGAAAATGAAACTTAATTGGCTGCATTACTGAAATTTATGAAGAATATGCTTAGGGACTTCTAAATCATATTTTAGTTTTCTGAGGTTTGAGTTAGACAGAAACTATTTCTTTTGCACTTTTCCAATTACTGTATGACTGTATGAATCTTTTATTAGATTTGTTACAACTCTGGTTTGTTTAAAATTGTCTTAGAGCAAGAGAAAGGAATTTGACCCTGAACTAGGAGAGGACTCTTTTCCCAGAGAATGCAGTCTCATGTCAGCAACTTTAGTGCAAAATAAGAAAAGATAAGGCAGAGAGAGGAATACGGAATATAGACTTATCTATGGGTGAGGCTGAATGATAAATATTAACAAGGAAGCAATCAGAAAGTTGTTTCACTTGTTACTGCATAGTCTCACATTTTATTTGAACGAGGTGAGGTACAGAGAGGTTTAAAAAGAGCTAAAGGTAATGTTTTAGAACCCTCATTACTTCCTGTTTAAACAGTTCTTTGTCTTGCTTTTTTTTTCCAAGTCAAGCCAGTTTTACAAGTTTACTTATGTTTTAAGTAATCCTGGGGGGTGGGGGATGAAATACTACGTAAAATAAAATCTGCATTAACATTATTGCTTAACATTATTGTAGATATACATACCCGATAGCAGTTGTAACATTATGATGAGCAATGTAAATTAGATCACATTCTTATCCCTGTGGGCAATGAAGGTGTCTTTGCTTATTAAATAATAGCTTAATTCTTTTGTAAGAAAATTAAGGGCAGTCCAGAATCTATTTGCCAATTTGTAAAGTGCCCCCCGCCCCGGAATATTGATTTGCACTGAACTTCAGTTAGGAGGCAAAGCTTTGTTCTGTAGTGGAATTTGACAAACTGATATCCTAAGCTTCACCATAAAAAGCTAGTATGTCTAAGTTCAGATTTCTGGGAAAAGAAGCTGAGGGACGAGGATAAAAAAATAGGTATGTATTTGTGATGGACAGAGGAGATGGTCAAAAAGAGAGAAAAACAGATGGTTTTTAGCTTATATTATCTAATAAATGTTCTTCAGTTGAAGTTCTCAATATAAAGGAAGTCACCAATTCTAACTTTAAAGGAATAGCTACCACTATGAACTATAAATTAAGATGATGAGTTGTGAAATATGTGGAGAGTTTCAAAAGAATCTAGAGAAGAATAATTAAATACAGTACCATAGTAAGTTGATGTTTCTTGCAAAAGATATTAAATGACTGATAAAAGATACAGCTTGTCAAAATATTAAATTCTGCACTTAAGGCTTATTTCATATATAACTCTGAAAGTATCCAGTATTTTGAATGTTTTAATAGCAGTTGTTTTTCATTTTGATGAAGGTGTTGTAGCAAAATGATTTATAATTGCCTATTCACTTTAATATCTGGATTATAGTATTCTATTTATTGCTAATTTTATATAAAATTGTACACATTTGGGAATTACTTTCTTATATTTTAATATCCATGTACAAATATGTAAATAGCTGTTTATTGGCATACAGTAGTTCCTCGCTATACCGCGCTTCACCTACTGCGGCTTCACTTCATCGCGGGTTTCTGAGGAAGCCGATCGGCAGATTTAAACAGCCCGCCGAACTCGATCGGCAGGTTTCCCCCCCCCCAAAAAAATATATATCTAAAATTGTAAATACTGTATTTAAATACTGTATCTAAAATAAATACTGTGTGGGAAGGGTTTATAAACATTTAAAACAATGAAAACTTACCAAACAATTACAATATAAATACTTAAATAAGTACTATCAGTCGATAAATTCCCCATCACGGATTTCACCTATCGCGGCCAGGTCTGGAACGTAACACCAGCGATAGGTGAGGGACTACTGTATTTTAGAAAATTATATCATAGTAAAAATTGATGTGGTTACAAGTCAGCAACTGTTTAGGCTTCTGCAATAAACTAGAGCTGAAATGATGATGATGATGATGATTGTTATTATTATTATTATTATTAATTAGATTTGTATGCCGCCCCTCTCCAGAGACTCGGAGTGGCTCACAACTCAAAACAGTACAAATCCAACGATTAAAACAATTTAAAACCCTTAATATAAAAAGCAATCATACATCTCATATGATGGCGAACCTATGGCATGCATTCCAGAGGTGGCACACAGAGCCCTCCCTGGGCATAAGTGCTGTCGCCAGCTGCTCTTCTGGGTTCCATCATGCATATGCGCATCAGCCAGTTGCTCTATTCTGGAAGGACCAGCTGGCCACTGCTCATGCGCGTAATGGAAACCCAGAACTCTTCCAGGTTCCAGCGCTCCGGCACATTCGTATGCTCCCGTTTCGGCACTCGGTGCTGAAAAGGTTAACCATCACTGTGCTAGAGAATGTATTTGACAATTGTAATAAAAGCATACATTTTACATTATTTAGATACAGTAAGCTTAAGATCATTCATCTGTATCTGTGAATACCACTTTCTTCAATCATCGCTGCACTTACCTGGCGAATCCTGTACTACTATTTAATTTTTTATATGCCCTGAAGCTCAATTGTGATCCTGTGCCTTCGTTTCTTCCATTCTGTAGCATTCCCCTGAGCTTCAAATGAATCAAGCATATTATCTGAAAAAGAAAGGGAGTAGATTGGAAATTCATTTTTTTACATGCCCAGAGAGCCAGCCAGTTCAATTTTTCATTTATAAAAAGAGAAAAGGAAAGGAAAAATAACTGTGTGGGCTTTTACCTGCATATATGAGCAATTGTGGGAAGTTTAGCAGTTTTTAGTTCTGAAATGTTTATTTTGAGACATGTTTTTTTGTGCTTTGGACAAATTCCTCAAAATGTTTTCATTTTTCCATTGGAGGGCAAAATTAGTTTTGCCTCAGTTTATTTGAATAGTTCATGCTTCTTTTGGGATGTATCTTTTGGGATTTTTCTCCAAATCACAGCTTTTACTCTATTAGTTGATTTTAATTCCATTCCTTATGACCTTTTGGACTCAAATCTGTGTTTTATCACTTAGGTTCTTTTCCTTGGTGGTGAGTTTCTTTGATAGTGACACATATTTGAGCCCCAACAGTTGTCATTTTCTATTTCCTTTTGTGAGACGGATATATCTTTAATGCTACTATATATTTAGTAAAATTGTTAGCTTTATGTTAGAGGCGTCCATCTACCCTTTGGTTTCTACTTTGATGTGTTTATCCCATCAAAATGTTTATTTTATAATTGTGCTAGTGAGAGTTTCTTGATTTTCCTTATGTCCTCACTGATTAAAAAAAGTTAAATGAGACCTGTATAGTAATTGAAGAAACTGTAGGTCTAACTTTGACATAAATAACGTGACTGTTAAACCCAAAATTTATTAGTTAATTTTATTTGCAGGATTGCATTTTATTTTACATCCTAATAGTTTGTTGTTTTAAAAGTTCTGAAGTTCTTGGGAACTCCAAACTGACAAATAAGATACAAAGCTGTGTTCAGGCAGGATGTGAGTAAAGAGGAAACAACTATAGTTATCAGTCTCTTTCACACACTAGTATTGGCTGTTTTCAGAAGCTGTCCACACCAGGATACCTATATTTAGCAGATTCATTTTAACTACCTCAAAGTTTGCGCAAGGTATGTTTCTACATATTTTAAGACAACCTAGATATAGCTAGTATATAGCATTAATTTGCTTTTCTGTCTCTTGATCATTGTGTCATTTGTCTCAATAAAGGGACATTTTATTACATGTTTTACCAAAGTCCCTTTTTTTGGGAGGGGGGACATGTTCAGAGCAGTTGACAAATGTTTGGAAAGCTCTACTGACACCGTGGATTAACATTTCTTTTGACAGAATCAAAATGAGACAATCTTAAATTTATTTGGAAATGAATTTTTAAAAAGAGGTTGTTTTAACAATAATAAAAACAAAATGGGGAACAGAGATTTAGCATTGTGAAATAAGGAAAATTATTTTGCATATTCATTTTGCTCTTCCTTTTTCTTCACCTTTTTTCTTTAAAAGCTTTTGTTTATTTTAATGAGATTAGCAATGATATGAAAACATGGATATTCATTATGAATATATTTATTTAGATTGATCTGAGAGAGAATGATAATATACGTAAAAGTTGTGTTAGATGGTAGTGACTTTCAATCTAAAACAGCCTTTATGTTTTGGCGTAATGCATGTTATCTTCAATAAGCTAATTCAGCATAGAAGCAATGTGATAATTGTTGTATGTTTTGTATTCTTGCATTTTATTCTCTGCTTCATACTGGTTTTTCCACATTAGTAAATACGTTGTGTGTATGATAGTGAAAGACAAATAAGACAATGCGTTTGAATCTCATATGTTTTGGTCATGAATCTGATATGTTTTAATCATTGTATATATGTATGGATAGATGACAATTTTTGTGCATTATGAGCACATAAAGGTTGATCTAGTTACTTATTCATATTCAAATCAGATTATTAATAATCATATTTTTAAAAACTTACACAAAATCTGTCAATAGAAAAATTTAAAATAATTGAAGCAATTTCAAATTCATTCAAATTTTAAAAATTAAATGAATGAACCCATATAAACTGTTCAACACAATTGTAAAATAGGTAGTATTTTTTTAATTTTAGGAAAATCTTCCAAATATTTTTTCTTTTTATCATTATAAAATACTTAGAGAAAACATTTAGTCTATATTCCTCTACAGTAATTTAAAAAAAATATTTTCACTTGGTCTGTGTTTTGTAATTTGATGCCACTCAGATGTCTTGGACTAAAATCTTCATCTTTCCTAGCCAACAAAATAGTAGACTCTTATTATAGAACAGATTGGAATTCAGCTGCCTATATATATAGACTGTTTTTTCTATGTATGCATTCTAGTTTTGGAATTGCTTAATTAGATCAACATTTTTGCAGGATATTTTTGTCTGTATGTTTCCTGTATCTGTATGATGTCTGCTGTAAAGGGGGACTATGTGTTTATTTTTATGTGCTGTCATGGATTCACAGATTGCATTTGAGATTAATCTCATCTGTAACATTTCCTGTCTATAAAGTAACTTTCCAGGAAAATGTGTCCTATATCAGGGGTCCCCAACCTTTTGGACTTCAAAGACCATCAAGGTCATAATTTTAAATCCCGCAGACTACCAAATTCATAATTTTAAATCCCCTGGACCCTAATTCATAATTTTAAGTCCCGCACCACTAATATGATTTTTTAAAAAAAAAGCTAAATACATTTTGTAAAATAATGATCAGATAACTTCCATTTTATTAATATGAAATGTACCTATTTAATATAATAAAATTATAAATGATTATTTCATTATAACAAAATCATAAATGATTATTTAATCATAGAATCTTTAAAGGTTGTTTATATTGTGACAAAATTATTAAAGTTAGTGTAATTATTATAAAATAATTGAAGCTTATTTGATGGTGACTTGCTGATATTGTTGGGAAACTCAGTCCTGTATTCCAGAGCTGTAGCTATAGTCCCTCCCCTTGCCTCTCTTCTCCCTTTTCCTCTTCTCTTCTCTCCTTTCCTTTCCATCTTTCCTCTTCTTTCCATTGTATTCCTTCTTTTCTTCTCTTTTCTTTACTCTTCTTTCCTTTAGCCATGAAAAAGGGGTAAAAGGGGCTGATATATATGCAATGGACAGCAAACTGACTACTTTCCAGCAGTGTTCCCTCTAATTTTTTTGGGGGGTGGGCGGAAAAGTATAGTGTCTGAGCGGCAGTCCTTTCGGAACTGGGCGGCACAGAAATAATAAATGAATGAATGAATGAAACAAACAAACAAACAAACAAACAAACAAACAAACAAATAAAAAACTCACCCTGTTTTGCCTCAGAGAATTTCAAAATAAAATACTGTACTGTGTGTCTATAACAGTGAGCTCATAATAGGGCAACTCTATCAATATCAAAATGCCACTTAAATAGTTGAGCTAGTTTCAAACTAGATTTTGATTTTCTTTCTCTCTTCCTTACTCCCATTCTTTTTCTTTTTCTTCCTCTGTTTTTTCTATCTGTTTCTCTCTCTTCCTCTCTCTCTCCTTCCCTCTCACTCTTTCCCTCTCGGCTTCTGGGCAGGTTTGGAAAACTCTGAGTTGATGATGATTTTTAAGTGAGCGATTGCTCACTGCTCAGCTTAGAGGGAACTATGCTTTCCAGACTGGATGCCATTTACTACTCCAAGTCCCAAGCTTCAGGAGACAAAGGCTCCCTTGTGTCACCGGCTGGCACAAATATACCAAGGTGGAATGCTGATGCTGCACTACAGCAGAGAGCAGCAGCCGGAGTTTACTGTCCACTGCAAACGCTAGCTCAGCCCCCTTCAAACGCCAAACCCGAACTTCCGCGTTCGGCGTTCGGAGGTTGCTGGGAAGCTGCGCGGCTGTTTTAAAAGGTGACAGCCGGGCTGGGGGGCTTCCCAACAACCTCCTGAACCCCGAACCCGGAAGTTCGGCAAAAGTTCAGTGTTCGGAGGCTGCTGGGAAGCCCCGCCGCCCGGCTGTCACCTTTTAAAACAGTCTGGGGGCTTCTCGGCAGCCTCCCGAACGCCGAACCCGGAAGTTTGGGTTTGGCGTTCGGTGTTCGGGAGGTCGCTGAGAAGCCCCCAGGCTGTTTTAAAAGGTGACAGCCGGGCGGCAGCGGGTTTTTTGTGGGTTTTTTTTTTTAGTTGCACGGATTAATTGACTTTTACATTGTTTCCTATGGGAAACAATGTTTCGTCTTACGAACCTTTCGTCTTACGAACCTCCCCCTGGAACCAATTAGGTTCGTAAGACGAGGTATGACTGTACTCTGATTATATGTTACACTGAAACATTTACCCAGAAACACTCTGGACAGTTTATCCTAGAGACATGATGGTGAAACTATGACCACAGGTGGCACATGGAGCTTTATCTGGGGGCCTGCGAGGTGTTGCCCTATGTCAGCTCCAGCGCACATGTGCGCACTGGCCAGCTCATTTTTGGCCTTCCGGAGGGTGGGGCTAGGGAGAGAAACGAACTTCTGTTTGGGCTGTTGGATCCATTTTTTCCATCCACAGGCTCCTAAGGCTTCCCTGAAGCCAGGGGAAGGCAAAACCATCTCTACTCCTTCACCCTCTAGAAGGCTGAAAATCAGCTGGAATCCATTTTTCACCATCCACAGGCTCCGGAGACTTCAGTAAGCCCTGTGCACATGCACGGGGTGGGGTTGTGCACATATGTATGGGGGGGGGCATTGTATTATGGATGTGAGCACACATACGCTATCGCATTCAGCCTTCTAGCCTTCCGAGGTGGATAAAATGAGGACCCAGATTGTGGGGGCAATATGCTGACTCTGTTAAAAAGTACTAACACGTTGTAAGCCGCCCTGAGTCTAAAGAGTCTAAGGAGAAGGGTGGCATAAAAATTGAATAAATAAAAAAATACATACATACATACATACATACATACATACATACACACACACACATGCCCCCTTTTGGTACCCAAGCAAAAGGTTCACCATCACTATCCTAGAGTTTCATAGCATATTTTATCTCTCCAGAATCTGATAGTCTGCCGTTTTGAAAATTGAAACTCTAATAAGGTAAGTGTTTGTTGTTTCCCTTGTCTCCTAGTATTTCTGAGATTTGGACTCAATGTTCTTGCCTTACAGGTTATTACCCCATGTCGAAAACTCATTTTATGTGCTGATAACAGAAAAGAAATGGAAGATTGGATTGCTGCACTAAAAATTGTACAGAATCGTGAACATTTTGAGGTAATGTTAGATAAACATATAGATTTCTTTCTCACATTATCCCCACTGCACTGTTCAGTTTATTTATCTTTTTTTCCTTACTTGAATTATGGCATGGGATTCTGACACCTCAGTTTTTCTGTATTTAATAAACTTTGTATTGATACAAAACCTGATTCATAAAACTAAAATGAATATTTTATTTTCAGTTGCATTTATTTTTAAATCATCTCAGGATTTGTTTTAATTTAATTTGCAGTCTACCCAGTACAGTATGGACCATTTTTCAGGAATGCATAACTGGTATGCTTGTTCGCATGCACGTCCAACATACTGCAATGTGTGTCGAGAGGCATTATCTGGGGTTACATCTCATGGACTCTCCTGTGAAGGTAAATATTTCTGTATAATAACTTCATTGGCATATGAATTGATGGGTTTACAATAACTTATAAAAATCTATTATCCATGAATTAGATAATAGTAAAAAAATAATTTTAATAGAATAAAATAAAGTATTTGATTTCATATCCTGATATTTCCAAAGAAGGTAATAAAACTCATAAAAAATTAAATGTACAAATAGTACAGAGTAAAACCTGCTATAATTTGATCTATATGTGCTTCCACTTTATGAATTCTTGATTCTGCCAGCAAGATACTGGTCCAAAACCAAAAATAAATAAACTAAACCAGACACCAAAAAGAAGGAATGTAAAAGATGGGAAATACAATTTCTCACTGCTTAATTCATTATTTGCTTTTCCCAATACACACACACTTTTTTTTTGTTGCTATTAGTGTGCAAATTTAAGGCTCATAAGAGATGTGCTGTCCGGGCAACTAACAACTGCAAATGGACAACGCTGGCATCCATTGGGAAGGATATCATTGAAGAGGAAGATGGGGTATGTAAAATAAAAAAAATTGAAGGGTGGTTTTTACCAAGGATATTGAAAGCACACTGAATAGGGATCTTCCCTGCTAAGACAGTCTAAAGGTTTCACTGAGGAATATTTTTAACTTTCTGGAGCGCAGGAGTATTTATTTTTTTCTAACATTTCCATGATGCCCCTACTTCAGATTAGTTCAGAAACTATTGTATACTGCTTTAAAAATGACAACTACTCTTTAAATTAGAAATTTTGGTAATCTTAAAATGATGGAAATATATCAATCCAATAATCAAAGTAATGCCAAATAGACATTTGAAGAATATCTTCCCTGGCTCTTTCCAAGTCTTTTGGAATTCAATAAGCCTTGAAGAAGAAGTGATATCGTTTTTCATTAATCTGTAGCTAAATAATAAATCCTAGATAATCTGAGCAGTAGTGAGACTGAAAAAAGATATTTTATGTTCTTTGAGCCCCGTGGTAGATGTATAAGATGTGGTATAGAAGTGCTTCTCTATCTGATCTGCTGTAAAAAAAAAAAGAGCTTCAAGTAAAATCTCCTCCTACTTCCTACCTTCTTTAAATCCTTGCAGAAAATACAACTTGCCTTATTTGTTTAATCTGATTTAAAGAGTTTGAGAAAGAGAGAAAGAGAGATACTTCTGTACGTTTTACTAATATTTGAATATGTTAAGAAGCAAGGGAAGAATTTCTCATTTTGTCTAAATAGCAGCATAAGAGAAATTTCAGAAAAATAAGTATAGTTTACTATCTAGTTTTCATGGGAACCCACAAGATGAACTGGTAAGCAGATTTGTAAAAATCTGCCCGGATATACGCACTCTATCCTACAATCTTGATATAATCCACCAGAGCTATTTTAGGCATTTAAGAAGGCAGATCTGTATTCCAAATTACATGAATATATTCTATTATTGAAAGTGTTATACAATAAGGGATTTGTGTTTTCAGCATATGAAGAAATATCTGTTTATATTGAAATGGCTCTTAAACCTGTCTTGTTAAAAAAATAAATTCTGGTTGAATAGATTTCAATGCCACATCAGTGGCTGGAAGGAAACCTACCTGTGAGTGCCAAATGTACAGTGTGTGATAAAACATGTGGCAGTGTCCTACGCTTGCAAGACTGGCGTTGTCTTTGGTGCAAAGCCATGGTAAGTAATTATGGTGCATTGTTAAGCAATTCAGCTCTCCTTTGATATAGGTTGCAGGTGTATTTTCATAAATTGAGGAAGTATTTCAGTATTTTTCTTTTTTGCCAAATACCATTCTTCTAAGTACAGTGGTACCTCGAGATACGAGTTTAATTCGTTCCGGACCTGGGCTCTTAAGTCGAGCAGCTCTTATCTCGAACGACTTTTCCCCATAGGAATTAATGTAAATAATTTTAATTGGTTCCAGCCCTCAAAAAACTCACAAAGTTAGTCTAAATTATGCAGAAAGACATGTTTTTAATGAAGAAATGTACATGTACATATAAATGAATAATGAAGTTTCTTTCACTTAACTTGTAAACTTTCTTAAACTTTTAAATTTACATATGTTCAACTTCTCTGCCACCCAATCCTGTAGGACAGAGGTCCCCAACCCTTTTTGCACCAGGGACCGGCTTTAAGCGATCAAGAGAGGAATGGGTGAATGAATGGATGGAGGGTGGGAAGGAAGGAAGGAAAGAGGGAAGGGACAGGAACAGAGGAAGGAAGCAAGGAAACTTATGAAAGGGGAGAGTAAGAGAGGAATGAGTGAAGGGAGGGAGGGAGGGAAGAAGGTGGGAAGGAGAAAGAAAAGAAGAAATAGAGGAAGGGAAGGTAAAAGAGAGAAAGAAAAAGAGCAAGAAAGAAAGCTGCAAGCACCCCCCCCGAGCCCCCCAGGCCGGCTGCAACCTTTTAAAACACGCGCGCCGCTTCGCAGCTGTCTCCTGAAGCCGAACGCGGAAGTTAGCGTTTGGCTTCAGGAGACAGCTCCTTGGCGCTTGTATCTCGAATTTGGGCTTGTAAGTAGAACAAAAATATCTCTCCCCTCCCAGCTCTTATCTCGAGTTGCTCTTAAGTAGAGCAGCTCTTATGTCGGGGTTCCACTGTAGTTATGAGAAAATATCATTCATAATAAAATGTGGAACAATTATGACCAGGACTGTCAAGCTACAATTAGCACCAATTTTTTTCTTAGGTTGAATAAAGTAAATGGTTGGCTTATTGAAAAAATCCCATTTGAAAAAGTTATAAATATTCTTGAATCCTTTCAAATTTGGAATTTGAAACTTAACTATGGCCTTGTCTTAATAGGCTGTTTGTGTTTTGACAAAGCATGCCTCAATCATGAAGTACACTAATACAGGTCAATATATCACTATATCTTTAATGCAAATCTTAAGCATAATAAATTTCTGGATATTTTATGTTTGTATTATTGTGTGGGGAAAATATTAGAAAAGCAAATGAAAAGTCAGAACTAGGCATTACAAAATTTAGTGTGTATGATTATATTGCTACAGGTACATACCTCATGCAGAGACCTATTACCAACAAAATGTCCCCTTGGCCTTTGTAAAGTTTCTGTCATCCCTCCCACAGCTCTCAACAGCATTGATTCTGATGGTAAGTTGCTACTACTTGTCAGTATTGTTACAGGAGAAGTACAAAAGCAGGAATTTAGAAGTATTCTCTGATGATTGAACATATTTATTGCTTATGGTATACTGAGCTAACTTTAGGTGAAAGAACTGGAATACCTGATGATGGGAAGGAAGAAATAGAAAATTCTGTCTATATGGACCCTTAAAACAGATTTGCACTGTAACATTTTATTGCAAATCTGAAATGCATTTTATATATGTCTCTTTCAAATTAATTACTTGAAATTATATAATTGCAATACTCGCACTGTCCACTGTTGACCTCACCCTATTCCTAAGAGGTCAGTAAGGGGGCATGCAGAAACACACCAGCGTGCCTACCATCCCTGTCCAATTGTTCCTTCTTATCAGTACCTATCTTATGTATATAAACAATGTTATATCTATATATGTTACAAATACGTACTTCACAAAATAAATAAATAGATAAATAAAATAAAAATAATTTTTAAAAGTCAGTCTGTTTTATCTTTTAGGTGAGGCCATAATGGTAAAACAAGAGTTATAATAAAACTTCTGTAAATGTTCAATGATTATCCTTCCTCAATCATTGTTTTTTCTTCCAGGTTTTTGGAAAGCCACTTGCCCCCCTTCTTGTACAAGCCCTTTGTTGGTCTTTGTCAACTCAAAAAGTGGAGACAACCAGGGTGTAAAGTTCCTACGAAGATTCAAACAGCTGTTAAATCCTGCGCAAGTCTTTGATCTTATGAATGGAGGACCTCATCTTGGGTAGGCAAATTGCATTCTGTTTTTGAAAATTAATCATTTTTGATCTGGAGATGTGTTACAGACCAAAGTTTTTCAGCAGTGAAGGAGCAGAAAAAATATTAGGACTATTGAGTAACGGCACATAGTTCAGAAGAGATAGGAAAAAGCGATTGCTGGGAAATTGAACCAATTGAATTGGTAGGTGAGAACAGAGAATAAATGGGTACTGGCTAAGAGTGTATATTGAGGATTGGGAAGAGACAGTGAAAGAGAAGAGAGGGTATGTGCAACAGCATTGCTCTATTCTATTAAAGCAACCTTCCAGGTTTTTTATTGGCTAAAACCTGGTACTTCTGCCAAATCCCAATCTTTCTAAAATGGTTTGACTGAACTTCTGGAATGCAATGTGTGTGTTTGACTCAAAACAAAACTTTTTGTTTTGCTCACATTTATATTGAACTTACTTTTATATATCAAAATTTGTTCGTAGTGAAATATTGCTTTCCCATTATTATGTAGGTTATTTTGGTGAGTATATTTTATCAATAGACATGGACAATATTAAACATAAATATAGTCTTCTCAGAACTATTGTCATTTCCTTATATTTAATTGTTTTAATTGATATTTAATTGTTTTTTTGAATAAGAATTATTTTATATTTATGAAGATATTTTAGATAATTTCAAATTATTTCCCCCCCCCCCTGTTCAGTTTACGTTTATTTCAGAAATTCGACACTTTCCGAATTCTGGTGTGTGGTGGGGATGGAAGCGTTGGATGGGTTCTCTCTGAAATTGATAGCCTCAGTCTCCATAAACAGGTGCCTTTCTAATCCCAGACTGTTTATCCCTATGGAAAACGAATAAATCCCCCTAGAGGAAAAACATTTATGCCAAAATGTTATGAAAAATAAAAATGAAGTGTTGAAAGTTTATATGGAAAATATGGGGGGTTTTCATTTTAATGTGAATTGCGGGAATTTGTTCATTAATTTATGTGGGATATGATAAAATCATAAACCTTTGAAAATCCAAAGGTACTCTCCTGTATAACTAGCAATTTATACAGAGTTGTTCACCATAAGAAACCTTTTAGATCATTGCAATTCCCAACCCTTAACGCTTAAACACTTTCATGATAAAATTGGTAAGCCCCATGTTGTTAATTAAATGTGCTTAAACAATCTGGCAAATGGAGTTCTGTCCTGACATATTTGAAAAGATTCCTGGACTGCTATTTCATTTGCTTTAAAATGGCTATTTTCTTTGAATATACTGCTAATTAAGCACAAATATTTATTGTGTCAAAATAGCAGCAGCATCACAGCAGTAAAACGGACATGTTAAATTTTGTCCAGAGATTAAACACACTGTTAATAATATATTTAATTAAAATTACTTAACCATCCACCCCTACAGTATTAAGAAATGGCAACCTTGTTTTTGTTGTTGCCAGGCCTGTCAAAAAAGGAAAACAAAAAGTTTAGATACTTAGAAAAGTTTTAAAATAAAAGGAGAACTTTTAAAATGACTTTTAAAATAAAAGTTAACATATTTTTCGGAGTATGAGACACACATTTTCCCCTTCCTAAAAGAGAGTGGAAATGTTGGTGTGTCTTACACACCGAATACACACCATTTTTTGGTCTCCCAAACCACATCCCCATGCAAAAATGGATGTGCAGAGGGTTTGGGAGGTCTGTAAAAGGACTGGGGGGAGGCAAAAACTTCCCCCATTTTGCAAAAAATGGCACAGGGTTTGGGAGGTCTGCAGTGTGCTCCTGAGGGTGGGGGGAAGTGTCCCTATTCTTTAAAAAAACATTCAAAAAACGGTCTGTTTTTTACAAAACTGATGTGTGCAGAGGGCTTTGGAGGTCTCCAGAGGACTCGGAGGGGCTGGAGAAGGGCCAATTTTTTTTTTCTTAGTTACCTCTTTGAAATCTTAGTGCGTCTTGAACACCGGTAGGACTTATAGTTTGAAAAATATGGTATATAATCATTCATGCAATCCCAAAATTAAGGTGAGGATTGAAGAGATGATGAAAAATAAGCCCTTTTGAACAAATCTGTTAAAAGAATGATGCAGGAAAAAATAGTTCAATAAATACTGTATCTGTAAAGAGAGTGCATAAATTAGATATTCACTGAGGAAACTCCAGTTGGCAAAGAATAAAAGGGAGAACATTTAAAATGTGGATCTAGTATGAATGGCACATTAACCTTTTTATCAAATACTGTAGATCATTTTATTTCATGCATTTTTATGCATTAGTGAAATTAGAAAGAATTTCTTCAGTTTGCTTCTCTTTGTGATTGTTTTCAATGAAAATCTTTTGGTTATGCTATGTTTTTCTTTTTCCTTTCCTATATGTAGTGTCAGTTGGGTGTCTTGCCTTTAGGTACCGGCAATGACCTTGCACGTGTGCTAGGCTGGGGATCTGCTTGTGATGATGATACTCAACTTCCTCAAATATTGGAAAAGCTGGAAAGGGCCAGTACCAAAATGCTTGATAGGTAAAGAACATTGTATATTGCCATTCACTATCTGAACTTAACACCAAAAAAGATCAGCCATTTTTGAAGACTTAAGTAAGAGCATCATTTTACATAAGGCCTATAATGCATGTATATTTATGTATGTTATCTATATGTAGGTAAACATATATACGTACTGATCCTGAATTCACACATTTTTGATCAAAATCAGCTATATTTGCTACTCAATTTTAATAGTAAACAGAATCTGATTTGTGGTAATTTGGTTAATAAATCTTTTTTACTAGATGGAGCATTATGGTTTATGAAACAAAACTCCCTCGTCAAACATCGGCTACTACAGTTCTTGAAGATTTCAGTGAAAGTTCTGAGGTAGGTAATTATTAAACAGGAGAAAGTGTAAAGGAAGAAAACTGAGGTAATAAAATAAAGCCAAAATTCATATGAGCTTTAAAATACAAAATCTTTAGACCATTAAAGAGGGATATGGTGCTTTATGTAGATGAAAAGTATTCACAGAGGTTCAAACAAAAACCACTGAACAGAGATTTGAAGTTTAAAATAGGAAAAGGTAAAGTTAGGTAAAGGTAAAGTTAGATATAAAACAGGGGTGCCTGCAGGCCAGATGTGTCACATACTGACCATCCCAGCCCCATTTTAGCAAAGGGGGGGTCGTGATATGTCACGTGACGACAGTGTGACGTTGTGAATTTGACACCCCTAATCTAAAGGTTCGCATGTTCCCCATTCTTGTTTTACTGCAGTCATTTCCCTTGTCTGAATATGCTGTCGCTTTTATTTTATCTGTAACCTGCCCCCAAAAGAAAAGATGCTTTTCTATCACATTATGTTATCTTGTATAATGTTCTCCATAGAATAAATTGAAATCATGACTCCATGTTTATTGAGCATGTACAAATTAGTTCTAATTTTTGTGATTTGCATTATTGGCCGAAATAATTCAGTTTTCTCTGTCTATTTTCATAAGGTACAGCAGATACTTTTCTATGAAGACTCTGTGGCTGCTCATTTATCCAAAATTTTGACATCTGACCAACACTCAGTAGTCATCTCATCAGCCAAGTAAGTACTAAGAAGAATCTTATCTAATAGAAACTAGATGTTGTGAATGAGAACTGATTATTACTGTATATTTTTCTGCCTTCTTTAGGGTGCTCTGCGAGACTGTGAAAGATTTTGTAGCTCGAGTAGGGAAAGCATATGAAAGAGCACCAGAAAGTTCGGAAGAGTCAGATGTGATGGCTAGAAAGGTATTTGGGGAAAAAATAAGTTTCTTTCTCTCATACACACACAGACCCATGCTATACAATCATTGTACACTGTACTGTACACCTTTTTCTTTGTACTTGTAGTGCTCTGTTTTGAAAGAGAAACTGGACTTACTTTTGAAGACGCTGAATGAAGAATCTCAAGCTTCATCATCTTTGCCAAACCCACCTCCCACCATTGCAGAAGAAACAGAAGATGGTGATGGATCTGGCATTGTTTGTGATACTTCTACTGAACTTTCAACAGGGTCATCCTGTATTGCTCGTACTCAAATATTTAGGCCACGTGAACAGCTAATGTTGAGAGCCAACAGTCTAAAAAAAGCCATTCGTCAAATTATTGAGCATGCAGAAAAAGGTAATTCAGCCACTGCCTGAAAGAACTATCTCTATTATCTTTCTATAGACTTGAAATTTAAGGGCTGTATTCTTAAAATAGAAGTGCTGTGTTTTTAAAATTATTTTATACTAAAGCAACTTATTAACTATAAATCTAATGCCATATTGTCCAAAGTAGACCAAAGCTTCATACTGTTATATTCATATATACCAATTTTTGAAGACTTCCTACATGTACTATGCATGTACTCAAGCCCATTTCCAATGTTCATTTTTAATCACTTTCCTTCCTCCATTCTATTAGGTATGCCAGAGGTTTCCTTCATTTGTTTGCATTTTCAAAATGATTTTGAAAACTGCTCTTAAGTGACCTCTTGTGGCTGGATGTTCTATCACATGATTGTTTAAAACAACTTTCAACAATGGGGCCTCATACATTCTATGTACAGTACAGGAAATTATACAGTGGTACCTCATCTTACGAACGCCTCTTCTAACGAACTTTTCAAGATACGAACCCGGTGTTTAAGATTTTTTTGCCTCTTCTTCCGAACTATTTTCACCTTACGAACCCAAGCAGCTGCTGCTGGGATGAAGGGGTTTCTTTTTCCCCCTTTTTTGAAGAAAGAAAAGGGAGGGGCGGCTTGGAGGAGGAAAGATTTTGCAGAGAACAACGTGCTTGCAAAGGCACTGAAATGGTGTCTTTTGAAGAAAGAAAAGGGAGGGGCGGCTTGGAGGAGGAAAGATTTTGCAGAGAACAACATGCTTGCAAAGGCACTGAAATGGTGTCTTTTGAAGAAAGAAAAGGGAGGGGAGCCCCCCTTGCCTTTCTTCCTTCCCACTCACCCTTTAGCCTAGCCTTGCTTCTTCCAACCGCCCCCTTTAGCTGCTCCTCCCTGCCCTCTGTTCGCCTCCCTTCTAAAGTTTGGGATTTTCCTGAAGGATTTGCATGCATTATTTGCTTTTACATTGATTCCTATGGGAAACATTGTTTCACCTTACGAACTTTTCACCTTACGAACCTCCTCCTGGAACCAATTAAGTTCGTATGATAAGGTACCACTGTATTCCAGATTGAAATAATATCTTTAATCTCTGCTATACTGAAAGCAAACACCCCTCTACATATTTATAAAATATAAAATATTATATTTTCCCCTTCCATCACTAAAAGGCTACTTCTAGTGCCACTGCTATGTCCTATTATCTCCTCTCTTTCTTGAGGGAACTACCTTCCCAACTGATGTAGATATTTTGTATAGAATAGGGTTGAAATATTTCAGCCTTACTTATAGTTGTTGCTGCTGGTAATATGTCCAAATCCACCATACTATAACTTTCACAAAAAGATTACACTGCATTGCATATTTACAAAAAAATAATAACCTGATCTTCTTTTTAGGGAATATTGTTAAAAGCAAGTGATAAAAGCAAGTTAATTAAATTTGAGCATTCTTCCATCCAATAAAGCTAACTTGAATTACTATCTTGATAAAAATTTCGCTTGGCTAGTTCCATCAGTACATCATGAGCAAAGAAACCTGACTGTTTCTGTTTTACTTTGCAGCTGTTGATGAACAGAATGCTCAAACCCAAGAGCAGACGAGCTTTCTTCTGGGCTTTTCCACCCCTGAAGAAGGAAAGGATCTAAGGAATGAGAACAAAATCAATTTACAGTCTTTACACATTAGCAACTATGGATTCCCAAAAGGGAGAAGCCATCGGAAAGGTAAACCTCTTCTGTAGACTAGGTTATGTATCTCCAGTTTCTTTACAGGTAACTTTCCAGAACCTACTTGGCATTTTTCAAAAGTTTTTCCCCCAAGTGCTCTATGATCTCTGTTGGATAGTCAACTAAATGATTATATAAGTTTAACTCTTAACAGTTTTTTTTTTGTTTTAATAGAACAAAAAAGCTACAGAAAAGGGAACTCTTCTAAAGGAATGGAGATTAGATCTTCAGGATCTGAGCTCTGTTTCTGCAGACTGCCAGAGGAGTTCTCCTTCCCTCAGATAGTCACTCTTGAAGGGTTTCCTGGAGCTGGAGATGTGATTTCAGCTCCATACATAGCTAAAATTCCCTACCAGGAAGGACTCACAATTCTACAGTAGGCAGCAGCAGCTTGCAAGCTTCCCTGTTGACTTCCTAATTAATTATGTGGGGAAGCTAGCAGAGAATATTGCAAATGGCAATCACATGATCACAGGTCACTTGGAAACATAAGCATAAACAGATTACCAATCTGTCAGAACGCAAAAGTGACTGCTGGGATGTAGTGCTGCAACATTTTTCAATGGCCAAGGATACTTTACAGGGCATGAAAGCCAGTGGTGAGTTTCAGTTTTTGGGGGGAGGGCTGCTGGTTCTGTGGGCGTGGTTTGCTTGGTGGGCATGGCTTAGTGGTGGTGCTTGGATGTCACGTGACTGAGAGGAGACCAGCCAGTCCCTCCTGTTTTCCTCAGAGGCGTGGTGTCTGCCTCCAAGTCCCAACTACTTTTGCTCTCGGCTTCTCGGTGCTTTTAAAGTCAATCTCGAAGAGCTGAAAGACGTTTTCTTGGATATTGCCAACCTCTTTGTTAGGAGAAGTGTAGGCTAGCCTCTGAATATACGAGAAGTCTTGGGCAAAGCTCTTCCAAAGTTCATCCAAGTGTGGCCCTCATAATTTCACGTGTTGTTAAACAAATGGTTTTAAATCAAGAGGTACCCAATGTTAAAGCATTTTGTTCTGTTCTACTTAAGTCAAATTTAAGTATACTTCTCCTTCAGTTGCAATATTTAATTCTTTCTGGTTAGCTCTAGTGTTCAACCTTCACATTACCATCTTAAGAGCCCTTGTGGTGCAGTAGTTACAATGCAGTATTGCAGGCTAATTCTGCTGACTGCCAACTGCTTGAGTTCAGCAGTTTGATTCTCACCAGGTCAAAGTTGACTCAGTCTTCTATCCTTCCAAGGTCGTAAAGTGTGGACCCAGATAGTTGGGGGCAATATGCTGACTCTAAACTGCTTAGAGATTACTATAAAGCACTTTGAAGTGGTATATAAATCTAAGTGTTATTACTATTGCAGGTCTTTTTAAAGAATTTAAAATGATAGCATAGGAAGGATTATTATCATTGATTTCAAAATCTTATTTCAAACCCTTTTGGATTTTTTGGAACTCTCCAAAATCAAAGTTCTAATTATCTTTTTGCTGTTTACTTAAAAAGAAAAAAATATCTGGTGAGGATTCATAGTGAACTAGTCTCTCAAGGAGCAGGGACAGCACTGCAGCAGAGATTGATAGTATGCTGTAGTTTCTAAAGTTTTTTTCTGTTTTTCAGTAATCAAGTCTCCTTGTGAAAGACTGATAAATAAAGGAAGTATATCGGTAGGAAGCTCTGCCTCTCTTCCTCCACAAGCAGGAAACCGGGACAGCTTGCCAATGTTGAATGCAAAGATCATCTACCCCCGTAAGTTCAATAGCACTCTTTCCATCTAATCAAAATAGGATTGCATGATTATATGAATGAATATTTTTCCACTGTATTTCACATTGTTTCAGACAATCAGTGGTGATCACATAAATCAAATAACCTTAATCACCTTAGTTCCAGAAAATGAATCAGCCATTATAGTTGTTTTGCATGTTAAAAAATCATCCTTGTTAAATACAGGTACAATTAATACCATATTGTGCTATATTTTAAATTAGGACAGTTTTCAAATGGTGAAACAAACTTTGCTTTCAAATATATATGGAAATCATTCACAGCTTTCCATTGGATGATACAGGGAAAATACAGGAAAAAGTGTTGTAATCTCTTTATATGTATTGAAAATGTGATTGAATCTCTTTCTGTGTAGGACTAGTACTAAACTTACTTTTTAAAAAAATTAAAAAATCAAGTTCTGTTTCTTACCTTTCAAGAATAGTAGAAGCGTGAGATGATGTTTCATACTTAGAAGTAATAGCTTGTTGATTTTGCAGCTAAACATAATTTGTAAATCTGCTTTGTTCTGTTACACTTTTTAACTTGTATAGTGTTTCCTGTAACTTCTGCATTCTATTGGCAGATATCCGTGCTGGGACATCTGGCTCTCTACCAGGAGGTTCTGTCATCAGCCGGTTGTTGATCAACGCTGATCCATTTAACCCTGAGCCAGAAAATCTGTGAGTGTTATGTAGGAATAAAGAAAATAGATATTCTTTTTACTCTCTATATAAGTTAAAATAAGACTGTTATATATTTAATATTTGTTACTAGCTGGAGTGCTGACGACTGAAAATATCTTTAAATTATGTGCATAGATAGATACATAGCCATTACAACATTTAGGTTGAGCACACTGAGTTCAGAAAAAGAATAGGAAAGGGTAAGCAAAAGAAATTAGGAGCCGGAGTTAAGCTAGAGGATGTAGTCTATTCTACATTGTTCACTATATTTCTTTTTATCGTTTAATTCTTGGCCAAACATGTTTGATATCTCCAAGAACAAATTCATATATTGTTGATCATTCAGCTACTACTTAGTTTTTGGTTCTGTTGCTTCTTTATTCAATGGAAGTCATATTCGTGTGTGTGTGTTTGTGTGTGTGTGTGTGTGTGTGTGTGTGTGTGTGTAGGATGCCACCTAGAGTTACTGTAACAATGAATTTGGTAGAATGTAAGTATGTAAGTATTGTACCGTATTTTTTGGATTATAAGACGCACCAGAGTATAAGACACACCTTAGTTTTGGAGGAGGAAAACAAAGAAAAAACAATCTGCCTCTGCCTCCCAGTAATTTGCTTCGAAGCAACCAGCATTATTTGCTGTGTATTTCTGCATGTCTGCCTGACCCATAGAAATAGCAAGGAATTGGAGAAATGTACATTATGGCAGTATATTAATGCCAGCAAGTTTTCTTAAATGTAGTCACACTAACTCCTTCCAATTATTTAAATAGATGTACTCCAAACATGACTAAGTCAGAGTTTAACTCAGCTGCCTTATCTTAATATTAAACAGGACACTGTTATATTTCAGATTATAATTGTACAGATCCTGTTAAAATTGATGTGGTTTTCTGGAAGTATAGTTATTCTTCGCTATTTAAAAGAAGATACAATAGCACTGGGGCTCTTCAGATCAAGCATTTTTTTAAAAAAGCTTTTTCATTTTGTTAAATTGTCTAGAATAATAATAATAATAAAGTCTTTTAAAAATAAGTCTAATAATTTGCACTTTCTATACGCATTTATAGTTATTGACTCACCCCCTTGCAGCAAACAATAAACAGCCAGTTGCAGCATAGTCTGATTAGCACAAGAAAATAGAATTCTGCCTTGCCTCTCCCTCCCAGCAATTTGCTTCCTTGCAGCTTTCGTTTCACTTTCATTTTAGTATTTGGCCAGCCTGCCTACAGCTTCAATCAATCAGCTGAGAGTCAGGATGCAGATAATTAGTGGCTTGTACTAATCAGGCTCTGTGCTGTTTGCTGCAAGGAGGTAAATTTCTGGGAGGCAGAGACCAAAGGGTGGGGGTGGCTGGGTGGGGCTGCATTCCGTGTATAAGAAATAAATAAATACAGTGCTGCAAATGGATAGAAAATAGAGAGGATGCTACACTATTCCATCACATGAAAACAATTTGTTTATGATATAATTGCAGTGATTGCTACATAGAGAAATGTGTCATGAATAATTACTTTGGAATTGGCTTGGATGCAAAAATTTCTTTGGATTTTAACAACAAGCGTGATGAACATCCGGAGAAATGCAGGTACTGCAATCTATTTTAGATTGTTTTAAACTTGTTCTCTATTAATTGCAAATATAAATCTATACTTCCTTTAACACTTATTGTTGTATAAGTATTGGTGACATTTTTAGTGATAATTTTGATAATTTTAATTTTACTTTTATCAGAAGTCGTACAAAAAATATGATGTGGTATGGAGTTCTTGGGACAAAGGAGCTGCTACACAGAACTTACAAAAACTTAGAGCAGAAAGTTTTGTTGGAGGTAATGCATTTAAAATAGTCCTAGGCTTTTGAACAATTATTTGAAGTAAACAGATGAACGTTTTGATTGTGTGCTATGGTTTGTGATTTCCTTGTTATAAAATATCTTTTAAACATGCTTGAGTGCCTAAAAATTACAAATAGTTTTCTGTTAACTATTAAGATTTTGCAAAACATGTCTGTGTGAATGGAGTACCTTTCTTGAAACAGCCATATTCTTTACAAAGCTCAACATAGCTGTTTTAGAGGACTTCCCAGGCTGCATGGACAACACTTCCACTGAGACTGCTGGTTAAACAGAATAACTGTACTATTATTATTATTATTATTATTATTATTATTATTATTATTATTATTATTATTATTATTTATTGGATTTGTATGCCGCCCCTCTCCGCAGACTCGGGGCGGCTAACAACAGTAATAAAACAGCATATAATAATAATCCAATACTAAAAACAGTTAAAAACCCATTATTATAAAAACCAAACATACATACAGATATACCATGCATAAAATTGTAAAGGCCTAGGGGCAAAGAGTATCTCAATTCCCCCATGCCTGGCGGCAGAGGTGGGTTTTAAGCAGCTTACGAAAGGCAAGGAGGGTGGGGGCAATTCTAATCTCTGGGGGGGAGTTGGTTTCAGAGGGCCGGGGCTGCCACAGAGAAGGCTCTTCCACTGGGTCCTGCCAAGCAACATTGTTTAGTTGACAGGACCCGGAGAAGGCCCACTCTGTGGGACCTAACTGGTCGCTGGGAGTACATGAACAGATAAATTGAAACAATCTGAGAAAGATCCCAAAACCACCAGCCTAAAACTACTGGAGGGCTCAGCTGCCTCAGCACTCTGAGAAAATGCCTTTGGACAATATGTGAAGTGCTCTTTGAATATTCTGCACCATCTAACTTTTTGCTCTATTTCACTGATGCTTATTGATACAAATACCGAATTGCTGAATTTGCTGAGCAATACAAATCATTTATATATTTTAATGCAAAATTATGTTAATGAAATCATCCTGTTAAAATTGATGGACCCATTCACCGTTATTAAAAATGTACTAGATCTTTAATTCATTTTCATGTATCCATAATTGAAGTTATTTAGAAATGACTTTAGAATTTTTAAGGAAGATTGCAATGAATTTCCCGTCATTATTTTATTTTGAAAGAAAGTTGAGGAAAGAGGTAAATTTCAGGTTCTTGTTTAAGCAAATGCTAATATATACATAGGGACCAGCTCATTGGCAAGAAATACTAAGATATTTCTTTAAAAATTCTAATTCTAATTTTCCTTTCATCAGCAATGATGGCATGTGGAATGTGTAGAAATGAGAAAATTGCTTTCCCAAATTAATTCTGAGCAGTTGCCTACATTTTCTAGCATTTTAAAGGTGGTTAATCAAGTCTATGGAACTGTGGTTAAAACTTTACATAAAATTGGCTTTATATCGTATAGTGTGATGGGCGTCCAATCCCTTTGCCCAGCCTTCAAGGAATTGCTGTCCTCAACATCCCCAGCTATGCAGGAGGCACAAACTTCTGGGGAGGAACTAAAGAAGATGATGTAAGTATTTCTCACCTTTTCATCTTTTTTGACATTTTTTGGAAAACAAATGCTGAAACAAAGCACTTTTTCATTCAATTCCATCTTTTCATAATTTTTTGAACTCATAAGAATAATCTTTTTTCTATGGTTTAATAATTTTTTTGACTAGCAGTAAGATGCAGTCACCAGTGGTGATATGAAAAATAAAATCTGTTTCTTTTGCATTTGCCATTTTTTATTTTACTTTAAGAATGAAGAATATATTATTTCCTTCCATTTTCTGTAGAATTACAATACACGTATGCTTTCTAAAGTACAACTTTGCTTCATTGTTTGCCATGTTTGGGAGCAAAAGGAATCCATTATAGTTGAAGCAATTCTAATTTGTTTAATTCTCTTTGTTACTGTAGACATTTACAGCTCCTTCTTTTGATGATAAGATCTTAGAAGTGGTTGCAGTATTTGGGAGTATGCAGATGGCTGTTTCTCGTGTAATTAATCTTCAGCATCATCGGATAGCCCAGGTGTTTACTAGGCTTATTTTTATCCATAAAATTATTTCATTTTAGAGAACGATAGAAAATTGAGTAGTGCAGTATATAAAAGTTATACCTGACAGTTCTATATTAAAGATTCAGGGATTAGTAAAGATAGTAATCAACCAATTTCAATGTAGGTTGGTTTCTAAATACAGTGGTACCTCGGTTCTCGAACGCCTTGGTTTTCGTACATTACAGATACCGAACAAAATTTTCGGCAAAAATTTGCTTTGGTATCCGAACAAAAATTTGGAAACCGAACAGCCACAGAAAATTTTGTTTATTATCCGAAATGGCCGATGTCTATGCCTCCTGCATGTTACACCCCCTCTCTGCAACATGGGGTGGGGACTGAGTCCAATGAGTCCCAGGGCAACTTGGCAAAGCAGCTGCCACAAGATCTGAATGGACGGGGTGAGACAGAATGGGAGTCGGAATCGGACACGCCCATTCTGGCCACCCGTTTAACAGCCTCCCAGTCTCTTTAGTCTAACCGTTCCAAGCTGCAGGAAGGGTGGGGGCGGCTGCAATACCAACAGCTTCGGGGGGTTCCTTTCCTCAGTGCTTCGTCTTGTTACCTGCAGGCAGCTGCACCAATTTTCTCCTTCCCAGTGGCGGCGGCGGCTTCCCTTCGAGGAGCAGCAGTGCCGGGAACGTCACGTGATGAAGCGAAGCCACCAGAGCTATCTCAGCAGTTGCCGCCGTTCCAGAGGGTTCCCTTCATTATGTGACGTTCCCGGCGCTGCTGCTCCTCGAAGGGAAGCCGCCGTCGCTGCCGCCGGGAAGGAGAAAGTTGGTGCAGCTGCCTACAGATAACAAGACGAAGCACTGAGGAAAGGAACCCCCCGAACCTGCCGGTATTGCAGCCACCCCCCACCCTTCCTACAGCTTGGAGCGGTAGAGCTCCTCAGATTTTTATCCCATAGGAAATAAAGAAAATAGATTAATTGGTTCCCAGCGAGTCAACAGGGGCTGGGAACCAATTAAATACATTTCCATTATTTCCTATGGGATAAATTAATTCGGTACTCGACGAAATCGGTTCTTGACCACACTTCTGGAACGAATTGTGGTCGAAAACAGAGGTACCACTGTAATGCTTTATTTTAGTTATATCCTAGAAATTCCTACAGTTACTATGAGCAGTAATAACATTTTGGGGAAAATATTTTATTTATATTGGACATACAAAATATATTTGGGGTAGCATAAAGTAGATATTGTTTTATAAGTTGCTTTTACAATTTTAGAATGTAATTAACAGTAGATTTTGTTTTTTTAGTGCCGAACTGTGAAGATTGCAATCCTGGGAGACGAGGGAGTCCCTGTGCAAGTTGATGGAGAGGCTTGGATTCAGCCCCCAGGATATATTTGGATTGTTCATAAAAATAGGGCACAAACGTTAACCAGAGACAGAGTAAGAGAACCCACCTAACAAGAAAACATATTAGATATTCCATTTCACGTAGTGAATTTCCTTATCCAGTGCCAAGAAATTTATACCATCAATAGTAGCGGTTTTCTAAATAACCACTGTTAAGGCGATTGCCACCAATTCTGAGCTACATCTTACTTCACTGTTTGCATTTTCTAAAACACATATACAGTGATCCCTCGATTTTCGCGGGTTCAAACTTCGCGAAACGGCTATACCACGGTTTTTCAAAAAATATTAATTAAAAAATACTCTGCGGTTTTTTTTCTATACCACGGTTTTTCCCACCCGATGATGTCATACGTCATCACCAAGAGTCACTTCTCTCTCTCTTTCTCTCTCTTTCTTGTCATTCTCTGCTTCAATCATTTTCTCATTTCTCTTTTTTTCTCCCCTTTTTTCTATCATTTCTCTCTCTCTCTCTACCTTCCACTCTCCCCCCTCTTGCTCTCTCTCTCTCTCCCTCTCCTTTCTATCTCGCTCTGTCTGTTGCTCTCTCTCTGTGAGAACACCTGCCCCGCCTCTCCTGCAGCCCCCTCGCTGACAGCTGGGACGAAAGCGCTCTCAGCTAAGGGACTGCGAGAGGGGAGGGGCAGGCATTCTCAAAGCGCTCAGAGCGGCTAGCGGCCGAATGAGAAGCCGTAGCCACCAGCGCTGCTGCAGGAGGACCCATGCCCCAAGAAAGCCGGTGAGAGGGACGGATCGGGCGGGCGGGGGCGGCCAACATTCAAAACAATCTTTGCCGCACTGTCGTTGCTCCCCACCCCCAACTTCAAGGCCCGCTCCTTGCGTGGCCTTGGAAAAGGGTGCGCGGGGGTAGTTTTTGGCTGTCCATAGCAAAAAATTGTGTTTTTACTTCCGCATCTCTACTTCGTGGAAATTTGACTTTCGCGGGCAGTCTGGGAACGCATCCCCTGCGAAAATCGAGGGATCACTGTATTCTGTAATTTAGGGACTATAATTCATGCATTTGATGAAGTGGGATTTCCCCTACACACACACACACACACACACACACACACAAGCTCATTAAGTAATAATTGGTTGCTCATTCAGATGTCCTATCATTCTCTTATTTTTTCAGCAAAATAAAACTAACTCCATCTTAATCTCCAAACATACCCAAAGATTTGGATGTAATTTTTATTATATAAATTTTATAAGGAAAAAACTCTCTCTGTGTGTGTGTGTGTGTCTCTTTGTCTCTCTCTCTGTACACATACACGTACACAAATATATTTTCTTCTAAGAATCAAATGGCCTCTTGTCCTTTTCCTCTCCCCCTAGGCTTTTGAGAATACCCTAAAGTCTTGGGAAGACAAACAAAAGTGTGAGCTGCCCAGACCTCCCTCTTTCACGCTGCATCCTGAGATTATATCTGAGGAAGAATCAACTCTCATTAATCAGTTTTGCAGAGCAGCTGGAACTCTGATTCACAGGTGAGGGCCTTTCCTGTCACCAGTAGAGAAGATAGTACCAGAATTAGACATCTTAGAAAGGGTGGGTTTTTTGGCATTTCATCTATTCTCTTGCTATTTCCTACAGCATTCGAGAAATAGCCCAGGCATTCCAGGATATGGAACAAGAACTTGCTCATGCTGTCAATGCTAGCTCCAAATCTATGGACAGAGTGTATGCAAAATCCAAGACTACAGAGGTATTACTTTGTAATTTCCAATGCATTTGGACTGTCTTATATGGCCTGTTGTGTTTGTAGCATCAAGTTCTTATACATACAATCTTTCAACAGGGCTTGAATTGCAACCTTGTAGTAGAAATGGTAAATAATGTGAAAGCCTTGCACAACGAAACAGAACTACTTCTGGCTGGAAAAATGGCCCTGGTAAGAAATAAATAGCATGAAATATTTATGTTTGATTGTGTTATTTATCTCACTAAGAATAATGTGCTTCATTATTGAACTACACGACTGGCCTTTAACACTGGACACTTATCACGCTCCTCTCTATAAATACTAGGTTCATTATTCTGACATCGGCTGTTCATTCTTCATAAAGTTAATGGTTAAAAGGTGTGTGAATGAGTACCTGTCTGATCTGTCCTTTATCCGCTCCCTTGCTCTTCTTCTCGTTTCCGTTTATAAATTCTGTATTCCACAAAAAATCACTTTTAGGTAACTTTTGGCCTCTTTCATTGAAATGTTTGCACTTGCCACATAATTCCAGGAATTGTTCACAATTGAAAATCAAGCACAAACCCTGCCAACAGACTGGAAGGAAACAATGGGACAGGAACTACAGACAGTATTTCTAGCATAAGATCACGTACCACTTGTAAACATAGGATTTGTTTATAATTGGGCAGAGGCTTTAAAAAAGGTGATTGAGCTGTTCTTTATACTACACTTCTTTAGCTTTTAGATTTTTTTAAATTTCTAAACAAAATGTTACTAATTTTTTTCTCAGAATACATATTCAAACCTGTTAAGTGAATTCAGAAAAGGGAACTCAGCTGAAGAGAAGGATCATTTAATATTAATTTTCATAGATTCATTATAAATTCTGCATTAGTGGAGTCCTCTTCTAAAATCAAAGTTAAATAATATAAGGTCTAACTTATTACAAAGCTCATAATGCTGGCCTTTTGAATTTAATGAAATTAGTTGCCATATTTTTCAGAGTATAAGACACACTGGAGTATAAGATGCGCCTTAGTTTTGGGGGAGGAAAACAAGGAAAAAACAAGTCTGCCTCTATTTCCCAGGAATTTGCCTCCAAGCAAACAGCACAGATGATATACACTGTTTGTTGTGTATCCCTGTGCATGTGTAACTGATCCGTAAAAATAGCAAAGAATGGGAGAAATGTACATTATGGTATATTAATGCCAGCAAGTTTTCTTAAATGTAGTCACACTAACGTCTCCAATAAGATATAGATATAGATAAAGAAATTGATCTACTCCAAACATGACTAAGTCAGGGTTTAACTCAGTTGCCTTATCTTAATAATAAACAGGACCACTGCTACATTTCAGATTGTATTTTTACAGATCCTGTTAAAATTGATGTGGCTTTCTAGAAGTATAGTTATTCTCTACTATTTAAAATAATATACAATAGCACTGGGCCTCTCCAGACCAAGCATTTTGTTAAGTTGTCTAGAACAGCGTTTCCCAACCGGTGTGCTGCGGCACACTAGTGTGCCGCGAGACACGTCCAGGTGTGCCGCGAAGCTCCTAGGGAAGCTCCAGCGGGGTGGTGCCGGTGCCGACCTGGAGCTCCCGCTCGCAGCTGTCCCCCGGCTCCTGCTCGATGCCGCGGTTTTCGGCGCTCTCCTGCTGGGCCCCAAAGAAGGAAGGCAGGAAGAAGGAGAGCTTCATTCTTCGCGCCTTTTTCCGCCTTCCTTCTTTGGGGCCCAGCAGGAGAGCGCCAGAAACCGCGGCATCAGGCAGTAGCCGGGGGGGCAGCTGCGAGTGGGAGTCCCAGGTCGGAGGCACCGGCAGCGCCCCGCCCAGCTGGAGCTTCCCTGGTGTCGGCGGCAAGTGTCCTTTGGGGCCCGGCGAGGGGGGGGGGTGGCTGCAGCGGCCGCAGGCAGTCACGGGGAGATGGCGCGGCGAGAGGGAGCTCCAGGCGGCGGCGAGAGGGAGCTCTCTCTCTCTCAGCTGACTGCAAGCGGGAGCCCTGACAGTGGCGGTTGGACGTGCTGCTGAACACCGTACATGCTGGCGCTGCGGGCCTGGCATACACGGCGTCCAGCAGCACATCCAGCTGCCGCCGTCAGGGCTCCCGCTTGCAGTCAGCTGAGAGAGAGAGAGAGAAAGAAAGAAAGAGAGACATATAAGAGAGGCAGAGAGTGAGAAAGAGAGACAGCAAGAGAGGCAGAGAAAGAGAGATAGAGAAAGAGAGAGAGAAAGAGACATAGCAAGAGAGGCAGAGAGAGAGAAAAAGAAAGAGAGACATAGCAAGAGAGAAAGAGAGACTTAGCAAGAGAGGCAGAGAGGGAGAGAGAAAGAGAAAGAAAGAGAGACATAGCAAGAGAGACAGAGAGAGAGAAAGAGAGAGAAAGAAAGAGATAGCAAGAGAGGCAAAGAGAAAGAAAGAGACATATAGCAAGAGAGACAGAGAGAAAGAAAGAGATAGCAAGAGAGGCAAAGAGAAAGAAAGAGACATATAGCAAGAGACAGTGAAAGAGAGAGAGAGAGAGCAAGAAAGAGAGAAAAAAGCAAGAAAGATAGCAAGAGAGAGAAAGAGAGCAAGGGAGAGAAAGAGAGCAAGGGAGAGAGAAAGACATAGAGGAAGGGAAGGAGGGAGAGAGAAAGAGAGCAAAAAAGAGAGGAAGAAAGAAAGAGGGATGGAGAGAGAGAAAGAAGGGAAGGAAGGAAAAGAGAGAAAGAGGGAGAAATAGAGCAAAAGGGAGGAAGAGAGAGGGTTTTTTTGTCCAAACTTTTCTTTAGCCCGCGCCCCCCCCCCCCCCCCGTTTCAATGTTCCCCAGGATTTTGAAAATATGAATAATGTACCGCGGCTCAAAAAAGGTTGGGAAACACTGGTCTAGAACAATAATGAAATAGTCTTTAAAAAATATGTCTAATAATGTGAACATTCTATAGGTATTTATAGTTATCGACTTACCTTCTTGCAGCAAACCACAAACAGCCAGTTTCAGAACAGTCTGATTAGCACAGGAAAATAAAATTCTGCGCCTTGCCTCTCCTTGCCAGCAATTTGCCTCCATGCAACCTTAGTTTCACTTTCATTTTAGCACATGGGCTTGCCTGCAGCTTCAATCAATCAGCTGAGGGTTAGGAGGCAGTGGCTTTTGCTAATCAGGCTTTGTGCTGTTTGTTGCAAGGAGGTAGAAGGGTGAGGGTGGCTGAGTGGTGCTGTATGCAGTGTATAAGAAACACCCATGTTTTTACCCTCTTTGGAGGGGCTAAAAAAGCAAGTCTTATATTCCAAAAAAATATGGTAATTAGTAGATGCAAAATAGATGCAAAGCAAAGAGCAAAGGGATTTCTGTATTCTTGGACAATAATTATTAAGATTTGTTTAATGGCAAGGTACCATTGTCTGAAGTAGGATGTGTGCAGAACATTGTTATTTGTCCATATTAAAATTTTAAAGAGCAAAAGGTAATGTATAGAGCATAGTATTGCTGTGGAGAAAGCAATGATGATTTATAAGGGTAGGAAGATATGAAGCATTGTATTGAATGGTTGGGGTAAGCCGGATTTGGTATACAATGGTACCTCTACTTACAAACTTAATTCTTTCCGTGACCAGGTTCTTAAGTAGAAAAGTTTGTAAGAAGAAGTAATTTTTCCCATAGGAATTAATGTAAAAGCAAATAATGTGTGCAATTGGGGAAACCACAGGGAGGGTGGAGGCCTTGTTTCTTCCCAGGAGATTCCTAGAGAGGCCCCATGGAGGCTTCTCCTCGCCTTTTCTGATCCTGTTTCCTCCCAGGAGATTGCTAGAGAGGCCCCACAGAGGCTTCTCCCCAACCTTTTCCGGCCCTGCTTCCTCCTAGGTGATTCCTAGAGAGGCCCCATGGAGGCTTCTCCCTGCCTTTTCCTGTTACAGTTTCGGAGGCTCAGGTTTGTAAGTAGAAAATGGTTCTTGAGAAGAGGCAAAAAAAATCTTGAACACCCGGTTCTTATCTAGGAAAGTTTGTAAGTAGAGGGGTTCTTAGGTAGAGGTATCACTGTATTTTTCTTTTGTCACCCCCCATTTATTATGGACAAAGACCAGCTTTTCTTTTCTTATGACTTGGGGGTGGGTGGGTTTGCCATGTTGTTTCTATGCCATATTGTCTGAACATTGGAGAATAATATTTAAGCAATAAAACAGAAAAAAACATGGCATTAATGTACTTTGTGGTAGTTCATTACAGGTTAGACAAGTTCAGATTATAGCTCTTAACTATATCTTCACATTTTCATTTCTGATATAGCAGTTGGATCCTCCCCAGAAAGAACAGCTCCAAGCTGCATTGACAGATATGGACTTTCACATAAGGAAACTAGCAGATATTCCATGGCTGTGGCAGCTCATGGAGCCCAGTGATGAAGAGGTAACTTGTTAGAGGGAGTATCTAGGGTTGAAACCTGTTGAAAAATGGTGTTCTTGGAGTGTTTTAGGGCCCCAATGGGGGAACAGAACAATGGAAGTAGTTGATTGAGTAACAACAGATTATACATCCCCTCATTCCACCCCCACCCTAACCATGTTTTTTTAATAAGGGTTTTTAGTTGTTTTAGTATTGGATTGTTACATGCTGTTTTTAGCATTGTTGTTAGCTGCCCTGAGTCTACAGAGAGGGGTGGCATACAAATCCAATAAAAATAATAATAATAATAATAATAATAATAATAATAATAATAATAATAATAATAATAATGTGTCCTTAATCTGCAGTTTACATTTATTTATGTTTTCATGTAGATATATTTTATGACTGCAATCTGCCCAGAGTTATTTTGTGGTAAGATGGGCAGCCAATAAATTTTATGAATGAATGAATGAATGAGAAAAAGAAAGGTAGATAGAAAAGTAGGCTTACTTTCCTAGGCCAAACATCCCATCATTGTAATAGAAACATTAATTAAATAATTATAGTGTTGCATTTTATCAGAAGAGTCTGATAAAATGAATGAACATTGGGGTGGGAGATGTCCAGGGGTGGGCTGCTACCTGGACGGGGTGGAACATAGTGGGACTTCCACCCCAGAACACCCAATTTGCACTGAAAGATGAAAGAAAACGTAGCGCATCCTACTTAAGCGATGCCACAGTGTGGTAGTAAAAAATTTGGTAGCCCTTCACTGGACATGCCCTATATAAATTGAAAGTCTACAAAAATATTGTGGTTTCTCTTTTCTATAGAACCAAATGCTGGATTATTCTAAACGCAGCCGAAGTGGCAAATTTCGTCTGGTGAAATTTAAAAAGGATAAAAACAACAAGAATAAGGAGACAAGCAGTAGCTTGGGATTGCCGGGTACCATCTGCTTTTGCATTTCCTCTTTGCCTTTCTTCACATCCCTAGATCGCCAAATGTGTCCATGCATTTATGTGTCATTTCCCCAAGAAACAATGTCTCTCTTCTGATTCGCTAAATATTTCTGTTATAGGTCTTCTTTTCCTTTATATAAAACACACATTTTGTTTTCCTGGAGCAGAGTACTGTATTTGTAGTTTTATCATACTACTAGACTGAATAAAGTACAGGAACTAAGAATACACTGCAAATAGAACTTAGGACTTTGAAATACTGGACATTTTTAGGCGGTCAGAGAAGTTTATGGGAAGTTTTGAAATTTTAAAAACTGAAGTGATTGTTGAACCCAAGCCTGCATAACTCCAAATCTCCCCTGCTAATGTTTCCAGATTTAGTTATTGATTTTCTCTAATTGATTCTCTACCAAGCTTTAATCAAGTCTTATATCTTATTGTCCCGGGATTCTGCATCTTCATTGATGCATCCCGAGCTTTAATTTTCATTGTTAGTATGACATTAAAATAAAACCTTTTCAAATCAAAGTCAAAATGTAATCAATGTAATATTTCCCCAAATTGTATTAGTTGATTTGTTGCCTTATATCTCTCAGCATTCTATGGAGCTAATGATATTCTTTACTTTGCCACTGGTTTTCTGACATTTCAGTGTTCTCTCTTTTCCCTTTAGCTTTTTAGATTCGCTTATCCTCTCTCTTATTTAGAGGCTAGTAGAAAGGCTGGATAGCTAGCTGTTTTTGTCCTGACATTTTTTTCTCCCTAAACCACAAAAATATTGTCCATATAGATATGTTGATTTTCTTGACAGATGCAAGGGATTTCTTGGTTACAAATGCATGCAATAAGACTTTGTTCACAATACAGTGGTACCTCTACTTACGAACTTAATTCGTTCCATGACCGGGTTCTTAAGTAGAAAAGTAAGAAGAAGCCATTTTTCCCATAGGAATCAATGTAAAAGCAAATAATGCATACAATTGGGGAAACCACAGGGAGGGCATGGAGGCCCTGTTTCCTCCCAGAAGATTCCTAGAGAGGCCCCATGGAGGCTTCTCCCCGCCTTTTCCGGTTACAGTTTCGGAGATTCAGGTTTGTAAGTTGAAAATGGTTAATGAGAAGAGGCAAAAAAATCTTGAACACGTGGTTCTTATTTAGAAAAGTTCATAGCTGGAGGCGTTCTTAGGTAGAGGTACCACTGTATCTGTTTCCTTGATATAAGGAACCAGAAAGACTATTAATTCTTAAGTTTCCTCTATTCATGAGCCATTACTGTATATTAAAGAAAGTTTACTGATTTAAACCTTTATTAAACTGATTTAAGGGTCTAAATCCAAGATGTGTTATAACTAAGCCTTTTACCAAGATTTTACAGGCTTTTATTTCTTGGTTAATAAAAAAATCTAAATGAAATTTAGGAATCTGATAAATTTATTCTTTAATCCAGTTTCAGACATGAGGTTATTATAACCCATCTATTTGAACAATAGTTTTCTCTGTCAGGGGCTATCTAAGGATGAGTCTCAGAGATTAAACTCTTTAAGAACTGATTACAGAAATGTATTATATGGAGAAAGTCATCTTCAGACAGTATGTGGATAACAAGATCTGGAACATAGGCTTGTAGAATTTTCATACAGTAAAGGAAGTTCATTATGTCAGGATTAACTAAATATGCTTGAGCTAAAATTTAGGACACACATTTTAAAAGGTGGAATTTTAAATTGTGTCAATGTCAGTCTGTTTTGATTACAAAAATAAACTTAGATAAACCCTTCATTTTGCATCAATTTTTTCCTGAATAAATGTTGTTGATATAAGTAGACACTTGTTAACATTGTAAACATCCAAATCTCTTAGTATTTGCTTTAGAGTAAAAGCTTGTGTCCCTGATTTGGAAGTGCAAGCTATTGATAACTTACTTCCTTGATCTCAGAAAGTATCTAGCCTCCATTTAAGACAGTGTCTCTAGCTATTTAGCTTTTCCTTATTTTGGAATCAGTGAACTATTTTCCTAATATATATTAGTACTGTTTTGCTTTTCACTTTGTTGCTCCTTTGTCTTTGCCGCTGATCATCTTTTTCACTACCTTTCCTCTGGGCTTTGGGGTACTCAACGTCCCTGCTTTTCCATCTCTGACAGTTCATCTCTGGGGAACAGAGGAGGTTGCAGCCTGGCTTGAACATCTCAGTCTTTGTGAATATAAAGATATATTCATCCGGCATGACGTCCGGGGCTCTGAGCTCCTGCATCTGGAACGGAGGGATCTCAAGGTACTTTGATAAAGAATCTCATCAAAATAGCCATTGTCATTTGCATGGCAGCCACTGCTGACTGTGCTTGGAGCTGGTCTGCATAGGTGGCTTTAGACAGAGTAATTTATTTGTTTTTAGATTAGAAAAAAAGAGGTTCTTGGTAAAATTCCCACACCAAACCTTAGGGAATAGAGTAAACCTGAAATTCAGCATTACTGCATCTCCTAGAATCAACTGCCGTTGCCTGAGATATATTATTCCTGTATAATTCCTTGATAAAGTATATATTGTTATTAAATAGTAGCCATTTTTAAATTATTGCTATGAGGAAATGCATGCTATTCTAGCTAGAATATAGTTTTAGGCTAGTGCAAGACAAATTAATTTTGTTTCTATGCAGAATTCAACCCCACTAATAGGATTCAGGCAAGTACAACTGTCAGTATGACTGTCACATCAGTTCTGGATGAATTCATTTGTGGACAATGAATACCATCATAAAATTATCTTGTAGATTTATGCTTCTTATTACCGTCAAGCTGTGGCAGTAAAGCTACAAATCTAGCAGGAAATCAAAACTAGATCCAAATAAGAGAACGGTTGGGAGAAAGACAGATTAGTTTAGGAATAGCAATTCAACTCAGGAGGCAAGAAATCTAGGAAGAAGCCGTTCAAATCATTCAAAGAAATACTGCATTAATAAACTCATTATAAATTGAAATTTATTTTGCAATTTATGAGGTTATCTATCGCTGGATTAGCATTAAAATACTTCGTTGAGTCCGTGTAGTTCTACTTTGACTTTAACTATCTGGGTAAGGTTTGACACTAAGTAAGCATGATATGCTAAGATTTATTTAGCATTGGGAAGATATGATACCTATGAACATCGAAGTATCGGGGGGGGGGGATATGGGTAATTATAAAAAAGTATAGCTTTCATTTGCATTGAAATTACATGTTTTCTTGACTCATTTTATGAAATATTTTGTGTGTCTGTGGCTTGATTGCTATTGCTATTTCAATTAAGTTTTTTGCATTCCTAGTTTTGTTCCTGTGCAGTTTACCTGGTTGATAAATTTTGCCTTTGAATAATGTCTACTTATATTCTGTAATATATCTTGTTTCCTCAAGCACTGGTTTCTGAAATGCTTTTGCTTTTTTCTCATTTTTGGGAAGATTCAACTAATATGTATTCTACAGGTAACTAGTTTTTCATGACCTAAGCTTATCCTTGTCATCCCTCCCCCCAGGATCTAGGGGTGACCAAAGTGGGTCACATGAAGAGAATATTACATGGGATCAAGGAACTGAGCAAGAATATTCCTGTCACCGAAGCTTAAACGCTGTTTTTGGAGCCTGCTTCTACCATTCCTCCTGATCTCTGCACAATTGAAAGCTGAGGGGGCACATACGCTCGGGAGATTGTCCCTGTGGAACAGCCAAATAGTATCAGTGTTCAGAGCTCACATCCAGCTTTTTATGGTGCTACTGTTCTGATATGGCATAGAGTGCAATCTACTCTACAAGTCACACTTTGCTAGACTAGGTGTTACTTGGCTTCCTCGTTGATTCCTGTCAGTAAAGATTGGTAAACAGCCTATGTATCCACAACTTTTAAGGGACAGTTAAGTTACCAAAGTCAATGCTAAGTTACAGTTAAGTTACCAAAGTCAATGCTAAAGACTTTATGATTTAAGAATTGTGACAGGCATTAAGAGTATGAAAGCATCTGTTTTTCAAGCATGCACAATTATAAAATTAGATGTTGAGAGTGAAAAAAGGGCATTTGTAAATCTATTTAGGAAACTTTTACAAATTAATTCACCAACTATGCAGTTAATGCATAGCCTTTGTAATAACTGCCATAGGACTTAAATTCAGAAGCGACTCTTTTATCATGCATTTTCCTGAGAGTCTTTTTGGTGCAAGCAATGCATATAACTACTTGTCTAAATCTGTCTTGTTCTTTTCTAGTTCTGCTATCTAATATTCATGGATGCTAACATTATTGTTTAAAACATCAGTTCCTGGAGAAACATGGGAATGACCCAGAAATGCTCCAAGATAGCAGAATGTGCTGATCCATAACAGTACTGTTGTTCAGCGCATATACATCAGAAATTAATTAATCATTAATTCTCCTGGTATTTTTCTTTTCAATTCTTTTGATTCTAATGAAAACATGTCACAGTCAAGGTAGAAAACAGCACTTTATTGTTGACGATAAACATATGGCAATTTCTTCCATTTCCCATTGAACAGCTCAGGGAGTAAAATCAATATAATTTTAGGGAAAAAATGCAGTAAAAAGGCATGAATATCTAAACTTTAACCATAGCAGAATTATAGTGCTTGCTATGTGTTTCTTTTTAAAATCATGTAAAATCAGGAATTTTTGACTAAATTGTTCTTATCCTGAACAGCTTACCTTTGTCTTTTGATATAAACTGGCTTTCTCCCCCTTTTTAATCTGCTGAAGTTGGAGAGTCATCACTCTTTCAGTATCTACATTTGCAGGGTTCTGTCATAATTTGAGTTCAAAATAATAAATTAGCTTTTAAACTTATATTAACACTATAGTATCCCAAGATATTAATAAGTAAGGATAATTTTCTATCTTGGCCTCTTTTTGGTTGACCCACATAGTTAAATTCCTTTCTACATAATGGAAGTCCTGAATCCCAAACTTCATGAACTGTATAGCTGCATCAGACCGACACTATGTGTTATTTATCTGCCTTACATAGTATTTGGAGTACCTAGTATTGTTTATTTGAAGCTGTTTTTTTTCCTAAGGAAGGAAAGAAGTATTAAAAAGTGTCATGATACACCAGAGCTTTCAATTTGGCAATTTAAAGTTTCTATTTTATTGTTTTGTATTTTGCTCAAGGTAATATTTCTTGGCACTTCATTAAAACGTGAGTCATAACATTTGAATTGGTCCATTAAATTTCAGAGAACTTGGTGGAATATAAGAAAAAGTATTTACCCTACAATGTGCCAATCTCGGAAGTAACAGATTGTATTTTAATAACATACTGTGAAATTTGAAAAAAAAAACATTAACATTTCAGTTGTAAATAAAATCTGCTGGACTAACCCCAATCAACACATTTTATTGATTAGTCATCTAGCCGTATCAAAAAATTATAAAACAGGTACAGGAAAAAGAGTAGGAGAGGTACAACATATCTCTGCAACACCCAATCTGTTCTATATAGTCTGTTCTCTTTGAAATGGCTTTTGATATAAAAATTGCAGACTTGATAATGATACGCAGGTTTCTCCTCTGCAAGAATAATACCATTTTTTTCTGGGTGACCCAGATTTTTTTTTTTAGTTTTAAAGTAAAGATCTAAATAAATGGCCCTTTCTGCAGAATATAGTTTGCAAACAAACTCCTATACTCATCAAAAGTTATTCCAGGAAACCATATTGTTTTAACAGTGAGGTTTTAAGGACCTAACACAGACTGCAGATGAAATAATTGTCCCTATCCCTATTTATACTTATCAAAGGGATTCCATTGGCAGGGACAATTAACTGGATAAAATCTATTTGTGTTTGCTTTAATCTGGTTATATTTTTTGCTCCTGAAAGACTCCTTTCAATTGATTAGTAGTTATTTGTCAACTACATGGAAGTGGAGTACACTTCCATGCTTGGTTATTTAAGAAATAAATTCTCGGTATATGCATAGGATATCTGCCAAATTATTTATCATGTTTAAATTGAGAAATCATTCACATTTTTGGCAATGGTTTCTTCACGAAGTAAATCCCCATTGATTTTACTTCTCCAATAGGAACTAAAAAGGCACACATTGCTGGTTGTCCCATGAAAACCTCTAACACCTGTATTATTTTGAAATTATTTGAGTATTATTTAAAAGTGACTATAGTATGAATGGTAAATTAAAGACTGTTTACACGAAACTTGTATCTTAACAGATATTTGTGATGTAAAAAAAAGAAAGTTGTTTTTATAAGTCATTTGATGTGTGTATTGTTAACCGTGATAACTGTTCTACAGGGGAAATATAGCTATTGCAGTGATCAGACAAAAGCATAGGGAAACATTTAAGTCCTGTACAGTCTGGGAAGAAGGTATTGTGCCTTAAGAATATAACATGCTATTTATTATTTAATTTATACTGTCATTATCATGAAAGCATCTCTTGTTTGTACATATTTTGCAATTGATTGTTGTAAATATAATGTTCTTGTATATAAAGACAATCTCTTTCTGATCTTGCTGTAAATAATTGATTTGTTGCTATAGTAATTAGAGAAACATTATTTAATATTCCTTGTCAGTAGTAAGAGAAATGCAAATGTATTAAGTAAAACTGACCTTAAAATTATAGAAGAATCTTGGTAGTATAACTATACTGAATGGCATCTACAATGCCCACCAATTTATGGGCAGAGGTGGAACTGGGAGAGAGGACCAGTGGGGAGGGGGGCACAGGGGGAGGAGAGCGGAGAGAGAAACTGCCTGAAACCATAGTTGTAGTCCTTAATACTTTGTACTTTATGATATGCATTATGATTCTCTGTAAGCAAATAACTTGGAAGCATTTCATTAGATGTGTATCAATTTTTCATCTAAGAGGTTCAAGGAATACTTATCCTTAAAATACCACACAAAGTAGATTATCTTAAAGTTGGTAAATGTAATTTTATAATTTGCTTTATTATCGAGATGAAGAACACAAGGTATTTGAAAAATATAACAACAAATAAAGTAAAACAGAAAAAGTGTAAGCTTGTTTTTAAGAAGAACAATAAAGATCCATAACTCTAACCACAATCAACGGGTGGTTTATTAGGAGAAAAAAAATTGTATAGCCAATCTTCTTGCTCATGGTTGTTCACAGTCAGATTGTGGTGAATATCACTGTTAAAATGGGGATTTTAATTCATGATTTTCTACGTCTGACAATTGCAGTTGCAGCTTTTCATATATTTTACCGGACAATTCTCAATACTTTTTTTCCCCATCAGAAAGAAGGAAAAAATATCTCAAAATATCCTGAACTGGGCATTTTAATATCACATTTTAGATTACAGCCTCCAGCCAGCCTGGCAACCATAATTTGTTAAGTGACACAAAGGTGCCTTACTGAATGGTCTTCACTCTAAAACTTGAAGGGGAGGGGGGAGCTGGAATTGCATTTCTAACTTTAATCCTTTTAATACAGCATATGAGAATATCACAGGTTATTTTTCTACGTCTCAAACTCCAAGTGTCTGATAAATAAAATATGTTTTTCTCTTCTCTTGTGCTTAAAAACAAATAAGATACATTGTTGATAACATCAAGACTTGTGTGGTGTACTTCCACAAATACTTAACTGCATGGGGATTCACATTCACCTACTCAGGATTTTTTATAATTATTGTTTTACTTCTGTTATGTACTGAATCATACATAATGCAATTTAATCATTTTGGTAGTATGGTATAAAATCTAAAAACAATGCAAATTTTATGGGTGCTATTAGCATGCTAAGGCATAACATAACAAAACGATGTTGGATTTATGCAATTTCAATCAAAACCAAGCCATATGGTCTATCAAATATGTTAATAAGAAAGTTCCATTCTTGCAAACAATGATGTCATTTCCTCATGATGAGAAAGTAGTACAGTGGTACCTCGAGATACGAGTTTAATTCATTCCGGACCTGGGCTCTTAAGTCGAGCAGCTCTTATCTCGAACGACTTTTCCCCATAGGAATTAATGTAAATAATTTTAATTGGTTCCAGCCCTCAAAAAACTCACAAAGTTAGTCTAAATTATGCAGAAAGACATGTTTTTAATGAAGAAATGTACATGTACATATAAATGAATAATGAAGTTTCTTTCACTTAACTTGTAAACTTTCTTAAACTTTTAAATTTACATATGTTCAACTTCTCTGCCACCCAATCCTGTAGGACAGAGGTCCCCAACCCTTTTTGCACCAGGGACCGGCTTTAAGCGATCAAGAGAGGAATGGGTGAATGAATGGACGGAGGGTGGGAAGGAAGGAAGGAAAGAGGGAAGGGACAGGAACAGAGGAAGGAAGCAAGGAAACTTATGAAAGGGGAGAGTAAGAGAGGAATGAGTGAAGGGAGGGAGGGAGGGAAGAAGGTGGGAAGGAGAAAGAAAAGAAGAAATAGAGGAAGGGAAGGTAAAAGAGAGAAAGAAAAAGAGCAAGAAAGAAAGAAAGGGGGAAGGGACAGGAACAGAGGAAGGAAGCAAGGAAACTTATGAAAGGGGAGAGTAAGAGGAATGAGTGAAGGGAGGGAGGGAGGGAAGAAGGTGGGAAGGAGAAAGAAAAGAAGAAATAGAGGAAGGGAAGGTAAAAGAGAGAAAGAAAAAGAGCAAGAAAGAAAGCTGCAAGCACCCCCTCGAGCCCCCCAGGCCGGCTGCAACCTTTTAAAACATGCGCGCCGCTTCGCAGCTGTCTCCTGAAGCCGAACGCGGAAGTTAGCGTTTGGCTTCAGGAGACAGCTCCTTGGCACTTGTATCTCGAATTTGGGCTTGTAAGTAGAACAAAAATATCTCTCCCCTCCCAGCTCTTATCTCGAGTTGCTCTTAAGTAGAGCAGCTCTTATGTCGGGGTTCCACTGTAGTAGTAATAATAATAATAATAATAATAATAATAATAATAATAATAATAATAATAATAATAATAATAAATAATAATAATAATAATAATAATAATAATTTATTAGATTTGTATGTCGCCCCTCTCCAAAGACTCGGGGCGGCTCACAACAATAATAAAAAACCTATCATAGCGAAACAAATCTAATATTAAAAAAGAAGCATATAAAACCCTATAATATTTAAAAACCATAATCAAAGTCACATAATCAAATTTGGTTGTCTGAATGTTACAAGACACCCATCACTGCATAATTTTAAGCAGCACAATTACATTCTTGGTTTCATAACACAAGAACAAGGGGACACAATCTGAAGTTAGTTGGGGGAAAGATCAAAAGCAATGTGAGAAAATATTATTTCACTGAAAGAGTAGTAGATCCTTGGAACAAACTTCCAGCAGACGTGGTTGGTAAATCCACAGTAACTGAATTTAAACATGCCTGGGATAAACATATATCCATTGTAAGATAAAATACAGGAAATAGTATAAGGGCAGACTAGATGGACAATGAGGTCTTTTTCTGCCGTCAGTCTTCTATGTTTCTATAATATAATTGGAAAGAGGAAATAGGCCCAACTTATTGTGATTATTAGGAGTTGTTTAATTGATTCCAGAATATTCTCCTTATTTCTTATTTAAAACAGAGTTACTACAGTATAAGCAGTGTTCTCATAAGCAGTGAAAAGTTTCTGAAGTTGTAGGCTTTACTCAGTGTTTCAATTTCATTGGAATGCTATATCATACTATAATAGGTTATATATGTAATAGGTTATGTATGTATTCATGGAATGTATAGCATTGTTTACATGTAGTGTAGTCCACTGGATTCCTTTCCTAACTGATTGCTAGACTAATTTTATGCAACATTGTTGTCTGCACATTTATTTTCTTCTAACTTATGCAGAATAAATGTAGGTGAATATACTTCCTTGGCTTCTTGTCATAAAATAATAAATAATTCAAATAATTTTAAGGATGTGTAGAACAAAATTTAGCCAAATGACCGCCTTCTGCCGCACGAATCCCAGCAACCGGTAGGTCCCACAGAGTTGGCCTTCTCCGGGTTTCGTCGACGAAACAATGTCGTCTGGTGGGACCCAGGGGAAGAGCCTGGGAGATTAGGATTGCCCCCAACCTCCTTGCCTTTCGTAAACTTCTCAAAACCCACCTCTGTCATCAGGCATGGGGAAATTGATTCCCCTGGGCCGTTTCCGCTTTATGTATGGTCTGTATGAGAAATATGATTGTTTTTATATTAAGGGTTTTAAATTGTTTTAAGTATTGCATTTGTACTGTTTCTTGTTGTGAGCCGCTCCGAGTCCTCGGAGAGGGGCAGCATACAAATCTAATTAATAATAATAATAATAATAATAATAATAATAATAATAATAATAATAATAATGCAGAATCACTACTGTCAAATGCCTTTTTGCGTCAGCATTTACAATAAAAGTTGTATTGACATAAATATTTTGTTATGAAAGGTTTTGATTTGCTGACTTGATGGCACATAATAAGTAATTAAACCATTAATGGATTTTCTGCATGATGGTTTGTATATAGCTTGGTTCTTGAGGTCTTCTGAGGATACATCCATGCCACTATATTATTACAGATGACAAAGACACCTCAACTTTAATTTTTAATTACTATAATTCTTTCACAAGTGTCAGAATTTTCCCATCCTGCTGGCTGACATTAGCTTTTCAGAACTACAGATCCATTGTTTCTACTTTGACACGACTCCAGTGTAGAATTTTTATTTAAAATAATTGCATCATGGTAATAGATAATATCACAACCCTAAGCACCAAATCTGATTGGCTGGGTGTGCTATCATTCAAGACAAGGGTAGAGCTTTCTGAATTTCTCATTGTAGATTTAATTATAGGGAGGGACAGAAAACCATGGAACTACAGTACGATAGCCTTTAACAATAATAAATTTGAATTTTGATAATGGAGAAATATGGATCAACAGATGTGCCAAAGTACTTGAAAGCAGTGAATTGTTATGGAGAATGATAAGTAGCCTTTCTTTCACAAACTCTTGCTTTCTGGTTAAGTGTTTCTCAACTTCCATAACTTTAATGTATAGAATTCAATTTCTAGGGTTCCCTAGGCAGCCCCATAAAACAGTCCCTATTAAATAAATTGTACTCAGATAAACAAACCTTCCCTGGATCCAGCCATTTTTAAACAACTATCCTGCCTTTTTAGGGAAGGTTGTTGAGAAGGTGGTGTCGCTTCAGCTCCTACGGTTCTTGGATGAAGCTAACAATCTGAGTTCAGACCTGGCTACAGCACAGAAACTGCTTTAGTCACACTGATAGATGATCTCTGGCAGGCCCAGGATAGGAGTCATTCCTCTAAACTGGTGCCTCTTGACCTCTCAGCGGCTCAACCATGGTATCCTTCTGCGCTGACTGGGAGGGGTTGGGAGTGGGAGGCACTGTACTACGGTGGTTCTCCTACCACTCCGGTCAGTTGTAGTCTGTGTTGGCAGAGGTCAGCCCCTAGATTTCTCCTCTAGGGGGTTCCTCAGGAGTCAGTCCTCTCCCTCCTGCTGTTTAATATCTACATGAAACCACTGGGTGAGATCATCCAATACAGGGTGAATTACCATCAGTATGCTGATGATACTCAGCTGTACATCTCCACTCCGTGTCAACTCTGAAACAGTGGAACAGATGTGCCAGTGTCTGGAGGCTGTTAGGGCCTGAATGGGTGTTAACAGGCTCAAGTTCAACCCTGACAAGATGGAGTGGCTGTGGGTTTTGCCTCCCAAGGACAACCCCATCTGTCCATCCATTACTCTGGGGGGAGCTTCTGACCCCCTTCAGAGAGGGTTCACAACTTGAGCATCCTCCTCAATCCACAGCTGAGCTTAGAACACCATCTCAGTTGTAGTGGATGGGACGTTTGCACAGGTTTGCCTGGTGCACCAGGGAGGTTTTTCTGACAGTCGCTCATGCCCGCATCACCTTGAGGATTGATTACTGCAATGCTCTCTACATTGAAGAACGTCCAGAGAATTAAAGCTAGTCCAACATGTAGCCACGAGAACCATCATGGGCTTACTAAGATTTGCCCATGTATCTCCAACACTCCACAAGCTGCATTGGCTGCCGATTGGTCTCTGAACGTAATTCAAACTGTTGGGCGTGACCTATAAAGCCAGGTTACTTACAGGGCTGTCTCCAGCCTCATATATCCCAGCAACCGGTCAGAGCCCACAGAGTTGGCCTTCTCCAGGTCCCATCAGCCAAGCAGTGCCATCTGGTGGGCCCTAGGGGAAGGGCCTTCTCTGTGCCAGCTCCGACCCTCTGGAACCAACTCTCCCCAGAGATATGTACTGACCCCATTCTCCAATGCGCTGCTTAGGAGAGTCCAACATGGGTTATACTCTAGTCTTATTGGTAGGGACTGAGTTTAAAATTTAAATATTTAAATTGGCTACACCCCCCAACCGACCCCTAGGGTCCAGTTTTTTAAACTCAGTCGTAGAGTAGGGACGTAAAAATTTTCTCTCCGACTGATTGGAATTCTCTACATGTTGGACTCTCCTTCACGAACTACATTGAGGTAAGTGAATCTCCACTCTTCTATCGGCTGGTTAACCGGTCCGCCGGCAAGAACCGCCAAGGATAAAGCAATGGGTCCCTTTCCCCAGCGGATACTACCCAGGACGCTCCCATTCCTCCCTCTGAATGAAGCCTAACCCTCCGGGGCAAAGTTTCAGGAACCGAGGAGTGTCCCCCCCCCCCTCCAGGCTCTTGCCCTCGGCGGGCATTGCCAAACAACGAGCTACTAACCATTACGGTCGCGAGGGTCCTCTCTCCGCCGTTGAGAAGCTCGGGATATCGGCCCCTTCAGTTGGCCAGGGGGAAAACTTGCAAGGCTGAGCTCGCTGTCCTGTCGCCATTGCGGACCTACTCACAAGGCATTGCCACTGGCATCCAACAACGTCCTCCCACGCAGACTACGAACCAACCCCCAGAGGCTTGGTCCACAGCCAACATCCACTACCCTTACCAGGACTCTCTGGGGGCTCAGGCCCCATCGCATGAGGAAGGTAGTGAGCTGGAGGATGAATTCTCAGAGGATGAAGAGACATCCACAGACCATCCAGTGTTCACAGGCCTTTTCAAACCGGCCCTGTTCAAAACACTTTTGCACAAGGCTAAAATGACAGTCAAACTGGGATCCACCACAAAACCTGCAGAGGCTTCAGTGGGCTTGGATCCAACAGCCGGTCTGTTTTCGGAACCATAAAGGGAACTTGACTTCATTCCCTCGTCTTCCATCTTCATAGACAATATCAAGCGCCCATGGGAACACCCGACGGCTGCCCCAGGCCCTTCTTCTACCGAAAAGAAGTTTTACGGCTTCGGGCCGGATATTGAGGAACTACTACTGTTTCCACCTGTGGACCAGCCGGTCGCCAGCCTAGTGTCCAATGCCATAGTCCCCGCAGATATGGAAGGACTTAAGCCTGATGACCGCAAAGCAGAGGCTCTCATCCGCAAAACACACCAGTCAGCTGTCTGGGCCTTGCCGGCTGCGCATGTGGCTTCCTTCTTTAACCGCACGTCAATCATCTGGCTCAAGGAGATGCAATCCAGGTTGGGCCCAGAGGATGCCAGACTTCGGCAAGATCTAACAAAACTCCTTGCCGCAGCCGAATTTTCGGCAGACGCAACCCTAAACTCTGCTAAATTCGCGTCTCGATCAATGGCAGCCACTATGGCATCACGCCGTCTTCTCTGGCTCAAAAGCTGGCAAGCAGACTCCCGTTCTAAGTGGTGCCTGGCAGCAGCCCCCTTCAGTGGGTCAAAGTTGTTTGGCGATTCCTTGGATGCAGTGTTGGTCGAAGACAAGGATAAGCGAAAAGTCTTACCAAAGACTTATAGGCGAGCCGACAGAAGGTCGGCCCCTTATTTTCGTAGACAAACCTTTCGCCAGGACTCTGCCGCAGTATCTACCTTTCCACAAACCCAGAGACCCTACGGCCAGGGATCCTACCAGCAGGACAGACAGCCCTTTGCTGACAGAAGCACGGGAGGGTACCGCCAGTATACCCAGCCTAAACGCCCCTTTCGAGGCCAGTCATACAGGAACTTCAGGAAGTCCAAGTGACTACCCAGCAGACATCCCTGTCGGAGGCAGACTACAACGTTTTCTCACACAATGGGAGTTAACATCCTCCGACCGCTGGGCTCTAAATACCATCTGTTCAGGACTAAGTCTAGAATTTACTGCCTCTCCACCAAACCGGTTCTTCAGATGCCCGACTCCCACCAACAAAACGGAACAAAACCTTCTGAGACAAGAAGTGCAACATCTGTTGGACATTGCAGCCATCGAACCGGTGCCCCTAGACCAGGAAGGTCAAGGGTTCTATTCGCTTATCTTCTTAGTTCCCAAGGCCTCGGGGGGTCACAGGCTAATACTGAACCTCAAACAGCTAAATGTGTACATAAGATACCGCAGGTTCAAGATGCAGTCGCTCAAGTCCATCCTAGCCTGCATCCGGCAACACGATCTCCTGACCTCCATAGATCTACAGGAGGCCTACCTGCATGTACCCATACATCCAGCTCACAGGAGGTACCTACGTTTTTACCTGGAGGGTGGACATTACCAATATCGATCCATGCCCTTCGGACTATCTTCCGCACCAAGGGCCTTCACCAAACTGTTAGATGTCGTAATGGCAAATTTACGCCTCCAGTCGATAAGACTACAGGCATATCTAGACGACATCATTATCCTCTCCAGGTCCCCCAGCCAAGCAGAGATAGACCTCAGGCACACCATCCAGTCCCTGCAGGCACATGGGTTTTCAATAAATGTTCCCAAGAGCCATCTAATACCCACGAGATCCCTCCAACACCTGGGCACCATCATAGATACGACCAGCTGCCAGGTCTTCCTATCTCCAGACCGCCAGTCCTCTCTGCTGGAGACGGTGGAATCAGTACGACACAACCACAAGGTACAGCTATCCCTACTATCCCGGCTCCTGGGGATATTTGTGTCTTGTATCGATGTAGTACCATGGGCAAGACTCCACGCCCGTCAGCTGCAGTGGTTCCTTCTGCCCTTTCAGAAGGGAAGAACCAGTCACACCAACAGACTGGTATTACTTCCCTCCAAGGTTCGTCGATCCCTTCGGTGGTGGACAACATCAGCCATACAACAGGGCACCTGTTTCAAGGAACAGATGGGCATCACAGTAACAACCGATGCGAGCCTCTCCGGCTGGGGCGCACACACTGCCCAACAAATAGCCCAGGGCTGCTGGACATCAGAGGACCTCAGCAACAACAGCATCAACTTCCTAGAGCTGAGGGCGGTTTCACTGGCGCTCCAACAATTCCTTCCCCGAATTGCGGGCCGTCCGGTACTCATCCTCACGGACAATGTGGCCACCAGGGCTCTCATAAATCATCAGGGAGGCACCAAATCCAGTTGCCTCATGAAGGAAGCGGAATCACTGATATCCTGGGCGGAAAGGCACCTGCAGTCTTTGAGGGCGGAACACATAGCAGGAACCTCGAATACACAGACGGATTGGCTGAGTCGGGCGACACTGGACCCGGCAGAATGGCGTTTGGATCCGAGCATTTTCCTCGACATCTGTCTCCGGTTCGGAACACCACAGGTCGACCTCTTTGCCACCAGGTACAATACACAGCTCCCTCGATTCTTTTCACGCTTCCCGTCCACGGACGCAGAGGGAATCAACGCCCTGAGATCCCCCTGGCCGAGGGGCCTCCTCTATGCCTTCCCACCAACCCCTCTCATTCCAAAAGTTGTCTCCAAGCTCCTGGAGGAGAGAGCGGAGTTAATACTAATAGCACCACACTGGCCGCAGCGCCCCTGGTTCTCCGACCTGCAGAATCTGTCGGTCTCCAGACCATGGAGGATCCCAGACAATCGGATAGCACTCTCCCAAGGGTCGGTCCACCATCCGGATCCTCAGTGGTGGCATCTCACCGCTTGGCGCTTGAGGGGTGTCGACTAAGATCTCTCTCGCTACCTGAAGATGTAATCTCGACAATACAGGCAGCCCGTCGAGCCTCAACCACCAGAATTTACGGTGCAACATGGACAACATATTTCAATTTCTGTAAATCGAAGAACTTGGATCCGCTTAAGGAATCGTTGGAACAGATTTTATCCTTTCTTCAGGCAGGACTGGATAAAGGACTTGCACCTAACACCCTCCGTCAGCACGTAGCGGCCCTCTCCACGGTAATCCACTTGGACAATTGGAGATCTCTGTACCACCACCCTTGCATCCGGGACTTCCTCCGTGGTGCAGGGAACCTGAGACCTCAAGTTGTACACAGATACCCTACCTGGGACCTCACGCTAGTGCTACAGACACTAACAGGCCCTCCATTCGAGCCAATAAAATCAGTTCCACTGCGCTACCTTTCAATAAAGACAGCCTTCTTGATCGCAGTGACGTCAGCCAGAAGGGTATCGGAATTGTCGGCCCTATCGGTGAGACAGGACCTATGTGTGTTCCACCAAAACAGGGTGGTGCTGCGACTAGATCCAGCATTTTTACCAAAGATGAACACACCTTTTCACCGTGCTCAGGAAGTCATACTACCTGATTTCTATGCGGAAGCCACTGACCCCAACGAGCGCCGTACAACGGCTCATCTCCTGGCCTTCCAGAAGGTTTTTAAAAACTCACCTTTGCCGGCAGGCTTGGGGCCATTGAGCTCCAACATTTGCTCCAAGCGTTAGTATGAGTGAGATGTAAATGTTGTTAACAAAACATTAAGTGTTGTACCTCATGATTATTGACAAATGTATCTTTTTCTTTTACGTACACTGAGAGCATATGCACCAAAGACAAATTCTTTGTGTGTGCAATCACACTTAGCCAATAAAGAATTATATTCTATTCTAAAAATGAATGTGATTTTGTGATTTTTATGACCTGGGTTTTAGATTGGATTTAAATTTTATAACATTTTATAATTGTGCTTCAGAATTGTTGATTTCTATTATTTATATGTTGTGAGCCTCCCTGAGTCTTCAGAGAAGGGTGGCATATAAGTCCAATAAATAAATAAAACCATTTTACCATTTCTGCAGCCTTAATACTTGTTAATTTTGAGCAGTCTTTTCTACATCCTTTTAACCTTTTTTTTCTTTGAGTAGTATCATATTTTTTTCTTTGAGTAGTATTATATTCAATAAATAATGAGTAGTATCATTATTCAATAACCTCATGGCAACATCAAGCCACAACAAAACCTGAAGTCGCAGCAAGCATGATATGGCCATCTCATAGTCTACTCAAGCCTTGGAAGGTGGATAGAGTAAGAAAGAGCTTGACTAGCTTCACTGTCTTGCATTGATAACTTGCTGGAATAAATAGGGTATTTTCACACTGGATGTGACTGGATGTACCTTCAGCCATTATTGACAGTGATAGAAAGGAGTCAGCCTTCACTACTTAGCATAGATTTGAATTTAATGTGGTCTGTGGGATGCTTTTGCAACCATCCAAAATTGATCAGTTAGTTGCCTATCATAGCTGCATTTGCAGAACTTAACCAGTTTGTGCCCAAGCAGCAAATCAGTTCAGCCAGCCCACCAACCCAACCAGCCAGCCACAGATCAGTAGAAATGGACTTGAAGTCTTCAATGAAACACAGCAGCAGTAGGAAATTGTGGGAAAATATATTTACTTCTTTATACTACTACTACTACTACTATCTATACTATACATACAATAAACTAGTATCTTAGTTTATAGTTGCTACAACTATCTTAGTTCAATAACTCACAGGAACCAACTTATACCGCATTACAGCTTCTTCATATCACACTTCTCACGAACAGCAACAGAACACAGCAAACAGACAGAGAGAGCAAAGAGCTCTTGCCTAGTTAAATACTTTTCACATAATTACTAGGTTGCTGCATGCTCAACTGCCTCAGGATGACTCAGCATTCTTAACTGAGGCCTACTTTCTGCATTATGATATTACCTAGGGATTTTTAATTCCTGACATTGCCCATAGGATTAAATGGCTTTGGCATGACATAGAATCTATGACTTTGACATGGCATAGATGATAAATGTATTTTTAAATCACATTAAGTAGCATCTTTGAAGACATGGAACAGGTGTTTCATTCTAGCACCACAGGGAGGATGGACTAAATTGTAAAGGACAAGAAATTAGTGTGAATCAAGAAGCCTTAAAATTCTCAAAAATAAGAAAAGTAGTAATGCTAATTAAAATAAAAAGGAAGTGGAGGCAAGAGATAACACCTTCTAATTAACCTCTTGCAGAGAAAGATAGTGGAATTCTAGGAGTTGTAGTTTTGGGGGGGAAACTACCAAAGAAATCTGGTGTTAGATTAAGATGATTGCTTCCTGGCAGAATGTTATCTGATATAAACTCAGATAATCAGTGTAAGGAGCAAACAACTACAGCTCTCTGGTGCCCTCTTGTGGTTACCTTAACTTGAAATTGTTGGTAGGCAATCTTAAGAATTTTAAAGAATCCCAGGTAAAGAGATTAGTAAATTAGAAGGTGTTAGTAAAAAGACCTTTTATACGGCCCTGTTTCTTAGCATATCTATTGAAGAGGGCCAGCTTTAAAAAGCAATGACCCAAGTGAAATAGTATTATCTCCTACTATCACGTGTGGAAAATTTCATGAAGGATTTTGATTCCCTTATCAAATAATTAAACGCTTTTGTTAAAGCAAGAAACCTGAAGTATAGAATGCTGAAGTAGGGTTTAATATATAGAAAAAAACATTTTAATTAGCCATTGCTTACCTAGACAATAAAAAGAAAAGAAAATCAGAAAAAAGCACATGTTAAAAAGCAAAACGTTCCTGGTTTTCTTTGTAGAATCCCATAGGAGCTACTTTTGTTTAACTGAAAAAAAGGCTGTCAAAGTGTATCTGCTGAGTAAATATTTGAAGTTATGGATTAACTAGTGTCCTCTGCACTCAATGGTGGAAGAATAGACTACTGTGATTCATCCAGGGAGGTCAGTAAATCTTTTCGGTTGTTCATATATTTCAGTTAAAATCCTAAACAATATTTTTACCTAAATCAAATGCAAAGAGGCATAAGAAATGTGGAATGTCATCAGAGAAAGCTTAAGAGAGAACTAACAATATGTTTAGGTCTGTTATTTTGTGTATGCTTTGTTTTGGTTTTGGATTGGTTTGGGGTTCACTTCAACATGCAGTGACTAGATTTTGAAAAGGATTTTTTTTAAAAAAACACCTTAAACTAAATTACTGTCAAATAAACAAAATTGTCAATCAGTTAATTAGATAACGAGACAGAAGTGGTAGATCGGAAGACGTTACTTCCAAGGCCAATATATGGTGTAAAACCTAAGAGCAGGAGAATTTGGATGCCATATTGTAAGAATCAAGTATCAGCCTGTGCTTCTTTAAATATATAATCTTTAAAATATATAAAAGTATGCATTTCTCTAAAACAAATCACCATTTATTTTATTTTTTTGGTGGTGGTTCTCATAGTTGTGGATTCGGTTGTGCAATGGGTAGAATCATTTCTCTTCTGGTGTTTTCAGCTGCCTTCATATTGCTTAATGGATATGGAGCCTCAGGTACGTCATCCTTTTGAACATCAGGTTAAACATTATATTCTGCCAGACATAATACAATCCTTTTCCCAATAATTCCTAGTTGCGCACTGGAGATATGGGGTATATTTTACCCTCATCTTGATGTGAAAACAAGTCCATGCAGCACAATCTACCACATTTTGGGGGGGGGGAATGTATCGCAGCATGAGAGTTTACATTTCATTAACATAGTTTCAATTTTAGCACTAGAAGGAATAATTAAAATCACTATTGGCTTCCTTATTTTATTCCAAAACATATTTTTTTTATCTTTTTAAAAATTATTTCTCATATCCGGTAAAATAACATAACACAAATATGTTTCTGAAACAAGATAAAAATGCTATAAATGCTCCACATTCTCCATTCCCAAGTGTTTTACAGCAGCCAAGAAGCCAATCGGGTCTTGAAGATTAAAAAGCGGGCAAATTCTTTCTTGGAAGAATTAAAGGCAGGTTCCATGGAAAGAGAATGTTGCGAAGAACTGTGTGATTTTGAAGAAGCTAGTGAAATATTTGAAACCATGGAACAAACTGTAAGTTACTTCGAAAGATTGGGAAATAGAGTAAAGCTTCATTATCAGTTGAGAGAGCAGAATAAGATAACGAGCAGAAAGAAACATCCTAAGTTAGTAATCTAGCCCATGATATTCTGAGTCCAAAGCAGCTGGGTAACAATACTCTTTGGTGGGTTGGACTGTACACAAACAAGTTACCACTTGTTCATATTTGTCATCAAAGCAGACTTCTTATTTGTTCTGCTTCTCTTGGCCTTGGTTGATTATTGGTACAACTTGATCCAAATTGGATGACTTGCATGGGTTTTACATATCACCTCCAATTAACTTTAGTTTTTCTATTTGTAATTTATTTTATTTATTTATTTATTAATTTGACATCTATGCCGCCCAATCCTGAAGGACTTAGGGCGGCTTACAAGACAATAAAAAGAAGTCAAATATAAAACAAACTTATAAAACCATTAATTAAAACCTTAATAACACAATTACTAACTCAACATGCATACTAAACATTCATACAATTTGGCCATAGTTTTGTTGGTTCATGGCTCCCAGGCCTGTCGGCAAAGCCATGCCTTCGTGGTCTTACGGAAGGCCAATAGGGTGGGAGCAGTATGGACATCAGGAGGAAGTTGATTCCATAGAGCCGGGGCAGCAAGAGAGAAGGCCCTCCCTGCGGTCATTGATGGGCTCCTATGGGAATGGTCAGGAACGTAGTTCCGGTAGCAAAATTTGGAGTTCCACCTCAGAGCACCCAATTTGCACTGAAAGATGTTGAAACAAAATGCATAAGCCACGCCCACAGTGTGGTATTAAAAATTTTGGTAGCCCATCACTGCCTGCGGTCCAGCCAGCCTACATTGCTTGACTCATGAGACCTGGAGGAAGCTGACTCTGGGTGCTCTTACTTGGCAGTTGAGTTTGTGTCAAAATAATAACATCATTGCTTCATCAAATGTTGGAACCTTTGTTATATTTTCACTGTGCTGGACAGATGATAGAGGATATGATGGATAAATGACTGTGAATAATTGTTCATTCTATTATCAGATTAAGGAACAATCTGCAAAAAGTTGATGCTACAGAATATGGCTAGATATAGAAAAAAGATTTTTACAGTTTTAACTTGAATTTTATTTCATTTCAGCTAAGGTTCTGGGCAAAATATACCGGTTAGTAAAAATATATATTGAATATCGCTACTGATCATTTTTTATATCTTCTCTCCTCTTCATTATGTATCTACTGTGTTCTCACTAGTTGTGCTTCATTAATTTATATATTAATTAATATCAACAATCACAATCAATATCATGGCTTCAACTCAGTTATTATTATTGTTGTTATCATTATTGTTATTGTTATTTTGATTTCTATGTCACCCTTCTCGAGACCACTCAGGGCAGCGTACATTATAAATGCAACAATATATATAAAGAAATCTAAATTACTTTAAAAAGAATTATACAAAATTACTAAAAATGTTAGAAAACCCCATATACGGTCATACACATTCATCCAATTCAATCATTCATAATATTAGCCGGAGACAATCTCAACACTCACCGCCCCCATGCTCGCCAGCAGAGGTGGCTCTTCAAAGCTTTACGAAAGAGCAGAGGGGAGGGAGCATTATTTATCTCCGGAGGGAATTTGTTCCAGAGGGCCGGGGCTGCCAAAGAGAAGGCTCTTCCCCTAGGCCCCGCCAGCCAACATTGTCTGGCCGATGGGACCCGGAAAAGGCCAATTCTGTGGGACCTAACCGCCCCTTGGGTTCCATCAAAGCTGAATAGCAGTGGTCCTGGATTCCCCTAGTATCATGACAAATGATTTTTCTATCCTTGCAAATGGCAGACATTCCCCACACAGCCCTCAGTGCCAATCATAGTTGTTTCCTGATTGGGAAGTCTTGTTTACTATCATTCATGACCTAGGCCTTTGGAAACTTCATCTTTCTTACCAGTTGCATTCTTTCCTGGATTATGAGTCCCTGCAAATAGTTAATCAAGCCCTGGTCATCTCACACACTGAAACGCTTTCTATATAAGGCTACCTTTGAAGAGTATTTGGAAGGTACAACTGGCACAGAATGCAGCTGCCTGGACCGTTCTTGGGACACTTAGGGTGGTCCATGTAAAATCTCTGTTGTAGAAACTTCCCTAGTTGTCACTTTGCTTCCAGATTCAATTCAAGATGTTGGTTTAGGGCATGGGTCCAGGGTACCTGACAAACCATTTCACCCAATGGGATGCCCTTCTGCCAGCCTGTCCCATCTACTGCAAACCCTGTCAATCAAGGAATTCTGGCTGGTGGAGTCCAGGAGAAAAGAATATTGAGAAGGGCATAGCCAACACCGCAGCGACATGAAGTTCCCCGCACTTCACAGGGGAAACCCAAATCCTAGCCACTTGGAGACCTGGTGCTTACTAGTACCAGGTCAGAACTGCCCTGGAGGGGCAGAGATTAAGAGAGGCACCTCTCCGTAGACTGGGGAAGTGGCAAACCCTCGGGGAACTGACACCAGCCTCTCGGCCAGCAGCAAAGGAAAGCAACAGCATCTTAATGTAGTGGCCACAAGTGGTTTGATTGATCAAGGAGATTGAAAGTCACCTGGGAAACAAAATTGAAGCTTATGTGCTGGAGAAAGAAGAAGATAAACAGAAGCTGATGAGTGTTTTGCCGATATAATGATGGAAAAGAATAACTTTAAGTTTTAAAGGGGAACAAAAGGATTCCAAAATGGAGAAGGTGAATATCTAGCAAGTAGAAAGATCATAGAAAAAATAAATTAAAAGAATTGGAACTAAAGCCCAATTTGGAGCGTTGTCATAACAGACTTGGTGGAGATTAAAGTGACTGGGAAAAGAAAATCTGAAGATATTTTGTAAAGGCTAAGTGGATTTAAAACATAAAGGAATTTTTTTTTAAAGGAAAAAACAGATTCGGGATATTAGAAATGGAGACCGTCATCTGCTGGCGAGAAGAAATATAACAAAACTATGGGAACATTTATCTGTGTATGTTGACAGTTGCTGACTTTGAATAGAAGAATTATCTCAAGAATTTGGATAATTTGTTATTGTTTTAAAAAGCACATTTTGGACTTGCTTGGAATGAACCTTATTTAAAAAGAAAATATTGTAAAAGGCTATGGAAATAGTCTTATACTAACAGCTGGAGACTGACTTCAAGTTTTTGGATTTGTGAACTGTGATCTTGATGATAGGAAGGCAAGTGATTCTGAAGAACTGGTTGGACTTTTGAAAAAATTGGGTGAAGATTTAAAAAGATACAGTTTGGAACTTGGAGTTTGAAAAGAAATGGGAAAAAGTGTTGGTTATGACCTATAAAGCCCTACATGGCATCAGACCAGAATACCTTCGGGACCGCCTTCTGCCGCATGAATCCCAGTGACTGATTAGGTCCCACAGGGTTGGCCTTCTCTGGGTCCCTTCGACAAAACAATGCTGTCTGGCAGGACCCAGGGGAAGAGCCTTCTCTGTGGTGGCCCCGACCCTCTGGGAATCAACTCCCCTCGCAGATCAGGATTGTCCCCACCCTCCTTGCCTTTCGCAAAGCTACCTTTGTTGCCAGGCATGGGGAAATTGATTCCCCTTGGCTGGTCCTTTTTATATATGGTTTGTTTGGGTTGTATTAGTATTTTTAATCAAGGGTTTTTAACTGTTTTGCTTTTTTTAATCATTGGATTTGTATTCCTGTTGTGATCCCCCCCCTTCGGAGAGGGGTGGCATACAAATCTAATAAATAAATAAAAGAGCTAGGTGATAACAAACAACTTAAAATTACGACCATAGGAAATGGAAAGAATGAAGAACAAGAGACAACAAAGGAGAGAAGAAATTAGAAGAGGAGAAAAAAATTGAGGGGCACATTGAAATTTTTGATGACAAAAAGGGAAATGAAAATGAAGGACAGACTGATGATTATATTGGGATTTATAATGATTATACCGGGATTTACAGTGACCAAAAAAAATGAATTTCTGCTCGCTTGCTGAACTAGTAGTAATGGCTGATTGGACACTCCCCCGAACTATCTCTCTGCGGTGCCTATGATGCCACCAGCGATGGACTACGAGCCAGAACACTAAATTGCGCTCACTGCCACAGCTCGTAAGGACTTGTGGGGCCAGCGAGATTTTGCTTCTCCACATGTGGTGGTAGCAAAATCATGCACGGAGCCGCCGGTGCACCCGTGTTTCAGCGAGGTTTTTTTGCTTCCGTGCATGCCGAAACATGGGTGCACCTGCAGCTCCATGTGCGATTTTGCTATTTCCACAGTTGGAGAAGCAAAATCGAGCTGGTCCCACAAGCATTTACAAGCCGCGGTGGTGAGCACAATTTAGCATTCCGGCTCGTAGCTCACCGCTGGGCGCCACCATCTTGGTTTTTGCTTTTGCACATGCCCAGAAGCTGGGTTTTTAGCACTGCACATGCACCAAATTGGCAGCAAGGTGAGTCAGAACCCACCCCTGGCGTAAATATGAATATAAACACAACAAATGTTAAGTACTGGGAAGATCTGTATGATCTGGGTTTTCTGATGCTTTTTTTTTTAGATGGAGATATGTGTATTTCCAACCCATGTTTCAATGGAGTTTGTCAAGATGGCATTGGGAAATTTGACTGCATATGTAACGAAGGCTGGGAGGGACGATTGTGCCAAAATGGTAATGCTATTTTTGATACTCAGATTTATTATCACTGATATTATGCCATGGGTCTCTTATCTCAAACAACTCTGATCAATTATTTGCAACTATATAATGTGTATATGTGACGGCATTTGCTACCAATTTTCATTCTGCAAGATTAATTTATAATTGCTAATATATGGGATAGTGATACAAGTAGCTCTTAACTTACAACCGTTCTTTTAACAATGGTTCAAAGTTATGATTATTTGAAAAAAGGACTTGTACTCATAGTTACAATGGTCACATTTACCACCAGTTGCAGTCTCTAGGTCACAAGATTGTGATTAACAAGACACTTGGTTTTGCTAATTTCATTTTGGTGCATAGCAATAGGAATAGCACTTAGATTATGTTCTGTCTGGGTCACTCCGGAAGCTATGACCAACCCAAAAAGATAAGCCAGACACACTGGTTGAATCCAAACACAGTTTTATAATGGTAAAGAGAAAAGAAGCCAACAGAAAATGTCCTTACAGATCAGGAAAACACTGGAACTGCAAATAGATACACAAAGGCAATTGTTCATACATAAACACAGGATCCTCAATGCCAAAAGAGGCTGTTGCTAACATACACCAACCTCCCACGGGTCTTTGAGACTGCTGGGCCACGAGCCAGGAACAAAAACGCTGAGAGAAAATGCAGATCACAGCAACTCCACTTTGATAACACTCCACGCTGCCGAAAGAGTTTGCCTGCCTTATAAACCCTTCCCTGCTAATGAGGACCACACCCAAACCCCTGGTGTTCCTCATTCAACCCTGATAATATCTCTTCAATTGATTCCTCCTTTGATCTATGTGTCTCTGTCGCATACTAACGATAGCTTGTGTGTCATCATCCAATGACTCCAGAGACGCCAGAGAATCCAAGCTACTGGCTTGCGAGAGCCCTTCCCCAGGGCTCCCAGGCCTTTCTTCCTCATCACTTGCCAGACTGTTATCTCCCCTGTCTGGCTGCCAAGAACTCTCCTCTTTGCTCTCAGCCTCCCCTGGGCATGGAGCCAGCAGAGACGCAGCTGGTCTTTGATCTGGCTCAGGCTGAACCACAGCAGATTATATACTGCTTCACCATGCTTTACAGCCATCTCTAAGGGGTTTAAAAAGCATATTGCCCCTAAGAATCTGGTCATTGTTTTACTGACCATGGAAATATAGAAAGCTGAATCAACCTTTGATCAGACAGGATCAAACTCCTGGTATGTGGGCAGAGTTTGCCTGCAATACTGCATTTTAACTTCTGTGTCTCTGCATAGCTTTCTAGGGAAAGGATTAATGATATTAACTGATCCATGATAATTGATTTCCCTTCATAAGAACATTTCATCCCACTGTGTTGTTGTTTTTTGCTGCCCAGAGGTCAGCTACACTAACTGCTCCATTGCCAATGGTGGCTGTGAACATTTCTGCCATGAGAGTGAAAAGAATAATGACCAATACCGTTACTGCCGCTGTGCTTTGGACTACCACCTGACGGATAATCATACTTCTTGTGAACCTTCAGGTAAAGAGATGATCAGGCAAACATACATTTGCTTGTGTAAACACTATTTAAAGTGTTAGATTTTGCAGAATTTACCATTCTTTTATTGCTTAGAACAGTGTTTCCTAACCTTGGCCACTTGAAGATATTTGGACTTCCAGAATTCCCCAGCCAGAGGCCCGGGGGTGGGGTTTCGAGGACTTCGGTGTTTTTGCGATGTTGCGATTTCACTGATGCTCCCTTCGCTGGGAAACCCCACCTCCGGACTTCTGTTGCCAGCGAAGCGCTCGTTTTTGTGATGCTGGGATTCCCCTGCTGGGATTCCCCTGCAGCATCACTAAAACACAGAAGTCCAGAGGTGGGGTTTCCTATGGAGGGGAATCTCAGGGGAATCCCAGCAGCGCAAAAACAGGTGCTTCGGCTGGCAAAAGGGGTGAATTTTGGACTTGCACGCATTAATTGCTTTTCCATTGATTCCTATGGGAAACATTGTTCCGTCTTACAAACTTTTCACCTTAAGAACCTTGTCCCAGAACCAATTAAATTTGTAAGACAAGGTATCACTGTATTGTTATAAGCTTCTTGGAATCTGAGAAATGAATAATGGTTTGCCACATATTACTATCTCAAAACATCCTCCATATAACTCCATCCCTGCATTTCAGCAGTTCCTCTCTAATGGGAGGAGGAGGAGAATTAGAAAATCTGTACCTTAGCAAACGTAGAGATAAAAGAGTTCTGAAGTGAAAAGCACCCAGTTTTCCAGACTAAAAGACTTTGTGAAAATCTTATTTTGTATTGCTAAGAGCTTAATAACAAGTAAATTATCCAGATATTTAGCCTGATCTGTTCTTTATAGTAATAGTAAAATAAAAAAATCTGCCATTTCATTTTTAGCATGATGTCCTTTTATTATTCTCTTTAAATATTTATATACACTGCTCAAAAAAATAAAGGGAACACTCAAAGAACACATCCTAGATCTGAATGAATGAAATATTCTTATTGAATACTATGTTCTGTACAAAGTTATATATGCACAACAGCATGTGAAATTGATTGTCAATCAGTGTTGCTTCCTAGGTGGACAGTTTGATTTCATAGAAGTTTGATTTACTTGGACTTATATTGTGTTGTTTAAGTGTTCCCTTTATTTTTTTGAGCAGTGTATATATTGGTCACTGAATGTCATTGGTACTACAAGAAATAGAAAAAGGTTGTGCATATTTGTTTTTACATGTATTCCACAAAAGTGCTATAAAAGTTCTTAGATAGACTTGAATTACTGAACATTTACAGCACAAATAAATAAAGCACAATCTCACAATCTTATAAATATAAAAATAATTAATTTTTGTTATAAAAGCCAAAATAATTGGGGGAACATTTCCCACTATTTAAGTAAATTGGCAGGGCACCTTATAATAATAATTTAATAATAATAATTTATTAGATTTGTATGCCGCCTCTCTCCGCAGACTTGGGGCAGCTCACAACAATAATAAACAGTATACAATAAACAAATCTAATATTTAAAAGAAGAAGAAATATCTAAAAGCCCATAATATAAAACCATACAATACAAGCATACCATACATAAAACTATATAAGCCTGGGGGAATTACAGAATCTTTAGAAAGAGGCAAAATACAAACCAGCTGTAAAATTTTGGTTGAATATTGGGATAATTATTAAGGCATCATAATAATATTTCAAACTTCCTTTTCCTTCCTTTTTTTTTTTTTTTTGCAGTGCAGTATTCCTGTGGGAGAGTGGAACCTAAATTAAAAGTTGCAAAAATAATTGGGGGCGATCCTGGAAAAAGAGGACACAGCCCTTGGCAAGTATGTAGTGATGAAATCTTCATAGCTTTTATCTTTCTGTGAAATGGGCACCTGTTTTATATCCCATGTGTTGGCGTGTAAGTCCTTTTTATTTCATTGTTTACAACATCAGATACTGTTCGTTATATTTTCTTGACATGTGCTGTTATGCCAAAGCAAAAGGATTTGAATATACCAGACTGGACAACTTTTAGGTATCTAGGGTACATATTTAAAAATGGAAAGATGACTTAAGGGCTACAAAGAAGAAGAGGATCTCATTGAATTAGTGAAGTAGACTTTGGGGTTGTTAAAAATTGTGATATACAATAGAGTTTTCCACTTCAAAATGCTGCAACCTTCCAGCAACCATACAGGTCAGTGATGGTGAACCTTTTTTTCCTCGGGTGCTGAAAGAGTTTGGATGCATGTTATCAGACATGCACGAGGGCCCACACCCATAATTCAATGCCTGGGGAGGGCAAAAACAGCTTCTCTCACCCCC